>NC_051418.1:29150255-29150351 GCF_015228065.2 Penaeus monodon
CAGTAACATTATTTCAATATCTTTTTATACTTTGTTTCATTTACCATCCTTACAACATCAAAGAAAAAAATTGTTTGAGGTTTCAATCATTTTTTT
>NC_051418.1:29150395-29150668 GCF_015228065.2 Penaeus monodon
TTTTTTTTTTTGTCAGGGTTTTGGGTTTCAAAAAACTTAGACAAATGTTAATTTGGTCTTATTGATCTGTTAATGTTACTATTTTTCCTTTTTTCCTTAATGAACCCTAATCCAATAAATTTATCCTGATGACAAATTACCACTGGTTACCAACTTTATCCAAGGGGAGAAATCATAAACCCTACATACATAAATAAACATGATTTTTTTATACAATACGTAATAAAATGTGTTTTGCGTGTGCGTGGGGGATGGCAAGGGGGGGGGCATTTC
>NC_051418.1:29151896-29152200 GCF_015228065.2 Penaeus monodon
AAATGTTTTTATAAAATGTATATAATATAATTAAAATAGGGTAAAAATATTATATTTTATGTATATAAAAATTTATAATATGTATAATATTATAATATTTTTATTATATATATATAAGTAAAAATAAAATTATAATATAAAATATAAAAATAAAAAATTTTAAAAATTAAAATTATATATATTTTAAAAATATAAAATATAAAATATATAAATATACATATATATATATAATATAATTTTATAATACAAAAAATAATAAAAATAAATATATAATTCATAATATATTTTTAGGGTTGTAATATTT
>NC_051418.1:29152283-29152525 GCF_015228065.2 Penaeus monodon
TATGTATGTATTATGGTTTTATGTATGTATTATGGGATATGTATTTTTATTAAAGTAAATTTGTTGTATTTTTATTATTATATTTATTATTTATTATATATATATTATTATATATATTTATTAAAATATATGTTGTGTTTTGTGTGGTTGTTGGGGTTTTTTTGTTTTTTTTTGTGTTTTATTTATTATTATTAAAAATTTGTTTTTTTTTTTTTTTTTTGTTGGGGGTTTTTATTTAATTT
>NC_051418.1:29152553-29152668 GCF_015228065.2 Penaeus monodon
GGATTAATGATTGAGTATGGGGGGTATGTTTTGATTTTGGGGATGTTAATGAATGAAAGTTGTATGAGTAGTGTGTTTTTTTTAGTTTTGTGAAATATATAAATATTATTTGTTT
>NC_051418.1:29153492-29154010 GCF_015228065.2 Penaeus monodon
TTTATTATTTTATATTAAATAATAAAATATATATATTAATATAATATTAAAAATATGATAGATATTTTATATATAAAATATTATATAAAAATATTATATATATAATATTTTAATGTTAAATTTAAAATTTTCTTTTAATTTTATTTTTATATTATAAAAATATTATATATTATATATATTTTTAAATTATATATAGATATTATTTTCATTAAAATATTTTTTAAATTTTATATAAAAATAATTAAATAATAAATTTTATATATTATATATATTTATAAAATTTTTAAAATAAAATTATATTAATTTTAAAATTTTTATTATATATTTATTATGTAAAATATTTTATATTATATATATTAATATATTATAAATATATAAAATTATGTATATTATGTAAAAAATTATGTAATTTTTATGTATTATTATATTATATATTTTATGTATTAATAAAATTTTTATTAAAAATTTTTAAAAATTATATAAAATAATTTTATATTTAAAATATATAAAATTATATA
>NC_051418.1:29154048-29154168 GCF_015228065.2 Penaeus monodon
GTTGTTGTATTATTAATTATTATATGTTTTTTTTTTTGTTTTTTTTGTCTGTTGGTTTTGTGTTGTTTTATTATGTGTATGTAATGTAATTGTAAAAAATGAATTATATGGGGATATGTG
>NC_051418.1:29154198-29154266 GCF_015228065.2 Penaeus monodon
ATATTGGGGAATTTTAATTTTATGATGATTAAGTTTTAGTAGTAAAAAATTTTTGTTTTATTGGGGGG
>NC_051418.1:29155706-29156353 GCF_015228065.2 Penaeus monodon
TAGCTAAAAGAAATAATTTTTGTGGTTCTCAATATTTCCCATATAATGTAGTCACCTTAAAATAACAAACTAAACCTATGACACTTATCAGGTAGCCAGGTGAATTCCTGTTGGCACTCGGAGAACATGAATACAAGCACTGTCCAATGTGTTTTTGTTTTACTGTTTTTTCAAATTAGTAAATATACAGATGGCTCCCGATGTACTTTTTTGCCAAGGTATCACTTTCTGAGCTTACCTGACCTCACTGATTTACCCTATTTCTTGAAAAAGTATTTATTTCTACTAGTGATTATTATCAATCTCTAATAATAACATCAATATTATCAATAATAATATAAGTTATGGAAATTGACCCAATCACAGCAAGATGCCATCCTATCATGTCATGGTAGATTATCCCTCATGCTGGGATGATGTTATGGTGTTGTGTGTAGCAAGACTGCTCCAATTTGTGAACACTAAACGGTAGTGTGCTTATTTAGCTCTGGCTGCAGTCACTGAGGAGAAACATCCCCTCAAAAGTAGGCTCTTTTTTGGCATTGTTTATACAGAACTGTTTATGCTGTAGTCAGGAGCATAGAGAGTGGAGCAATTCTACGTTTCCTATGATTCCAATTTTTCCCTTGAGCAGCTAACTCTGAAGA
>NC_051418.1:29156475-29156699 GCF_015228065.2 Penaeus monodon
GGGGACTATCCCCCCAACTGTTCAACCACCCAAGACCACAATTTTTTTTTTAGTAATTACACCTATGTAGGTGCAGTTATAGCACCTAGAATAGATTTTTTTTTCCACTTGACTTGGTAACATTTTTAAAAAAAATAAGGATTTTAAAATTTATAACACATTTAATATTTTGTGAATGCAGGCAAGTCTGGTAGTATGGATACCACATATGCCACTGTTAACTG
>NC_051418.1:29156837-29156938 GCF_015228065.2 Penaeus monodon
TCCGTCATCTCCCTGACCCTTCTGCTGTGCATCCACCCAAACAGCCCAGTGGTTTTTGACAGTCTGTGTGAAACAGCATAATGCAAAGTCTCGCTGGATAA
>NC_051418.1:29157042-29157106 GCF_015228065.2 Penaeus monodon
TATTAGCAGTAAGGGGGTGTGGCAACTAACTAATGGCCACGCCCCTTTCCCAAACTTTGAGGGG
>NC_051418.1:29157495-29157989 GCF_015228065.2 Penaeus monodon
TGTCCCAACTTTTCTGAATCAACTCCTAGCAGTTTCATCTGCTCCTGAGTAAAGATATTTTTTTAGTGAGGGTACTTCAGTATAGCGTTGGGGGCTCCCACTGTGATTGGGTTAACAAAACATAATCACATTGGTCAGTGAATGTACCTACAGCCTTTGGGTTAAGACACTGTGACTTTTTATCAAGCAAAAAAAGTAAGACCTTTAAAATCACCATGATTATATAACAGATATGGAGTTTCCTACAAGACAGCCACAAAAAAAAATCATATATGATCCCAATCATCTCATTTACTCCAAAGTGCTGTGCTAAAACATGATAAAAATATAAACTAAAATAATGGTGCGAGAGAAAAAAAAGTAATAAAACACGCTAAAGACAAGACCGCAAAGACCTTACTTACTTTTCTTTTTTCTTTTATTAACATTCTGTAGCTTGTTTTCCCCTCAGATGCCTACATTCTGTGAGCAAATAATGGTGAGGCTATGAGAGA
>NC_051418.1:29158034-29158398 GCF_015228065.2 Penaeus monodon
ACTGAGAAAAAGAATTGCAACTCTTCTTTTACTTGTCTTGTGTGTGTGTGCATGTATTCCTTTTTTTCTAATCTATTTTCTAATTATTCACTTACTTTTTTATTGGTTGTGGTTTAGATTTCCTGAGGATAACATTCTGTGCACCATTAACAATTGGATTGTCAGGGAATTTTATAAGGAGTCTTTGGCCACACAGTTCATGGCCCTGCAGGGCCTCCATAGCACGGCCAGCAGCAGCCTTGTTGGCATAGTTTACAAAAGCGCAGTATTTTTCCTTCAAAAGCCGTACACTTGTAACATGACCTTGTCTGTTGAGTGAGAAAGAAAATCTGTCTATTATATGATCTAAATTTGTTAGGATTAG
>NC_051418.1:29158477-29158838 GCF_015228065.2 Penaeus monodon
AAATCATGTATAAGACATCACTGAATAATCTGCACAAAAAAAGGGATGTTGGAAGCTGGGGAAGGAGTAAAGGGAAAAGCTGAACAAAACAAAAATAAAGAGAAAAAAATATGATATTACAAGAGCAAAAGGCCTAAATGTGTGAAATGAGAAAAGCTGAGAAATACAGAAGATAAACATGACATAATGTAGCAGGATAGCCAACAGATCTGTGAAAGAAATGAGCAGACATGACTGACTAAAGGAAAGGAACAGGAACAAGATACAGACGCAAAAAACCCTGAAAAGGAAAGAGGAGGAATTGAAAGGATAGTGAATAAAAGGAGAAAAATAAATAAGATGGAAGGAGAAAAAATGAAAA
>NC_051418.1:29159287-29159963 GCF_015228065.2 Penaeus monodon
AAAGCATATTTCCCCAGCGGGATGTGGTTAAATAAGACGGACAGAGAAAAGAAAATACAAAGGGGGAAGGAAGAGATCAGTAGAGAGTAATAGGTACAATGATCACTGTTATATCTTTTGTAAACAATAGGGAACTTACTTCGAGAACAACTGGCTAAGCACTTTTTCAGTTACATCTGGTACAACATTTCCAACCCATAAAGATGTTAACCCTTCTGGATTTCTTGGGCTGGAAAAGATTAAATTTATCTTTAAAAGGGGGGGGGGGAAACATACATGAAAGCAATGTTTCATTAAGTGCACTTTTAAAACAAACTTCTCAACATTATGAATCTTAATAATAAATAAATAATAATAGATACCACCTACTAAAATCATTGTATCAAATATAACACCTCATGCACCATATCTCACTGAACTAAAAGTTTCATGCAATTGTACCAATTATTTCAGTTGAGTTATCATACTCTATTTTAAGGTTTTCTTTTGTTGCATAATCTAATGTGTACTGCTTTCTGACTATAGTCCATTCCATAAACTGGAATAAGTTGTGGCCCTTTTATGATTTAAAAGTTCCACCAGTCTATGGACAAGAGTAGAAGTAACAGCTTGTAATCCTCTGAACTGAACACTATCTTATCAGTTCAGTAACAAGTGAATATGAATCGGCAGCTTC
>NC_051418.1:29160597-29161109 GCF_015228065.2 Penaeus monodon
CAGATCCAATGGGTTAATGATAAACGTCTTTCCAATTTTTTTATGACAACAAATTCTATTCTCCTACACTTTACTCTCCCCTGCTTTCAACTATTGTGTCCTCTAACCTTCAGCAATTAGTAAAATTAACAAAGTCATAAAAAAATAACATCACTGAGCTTTGTTTTATAGATAACTTTTAACACATGAATAATTTCTACAAACACCGTTTTTTTTCTCTCTTTTAATGAAAGATTTGTATATATAATCAACAATAAATATGCCAAACCTGAAGTCAAAGGATTTTTTCAATTTCAGCATCCAATTCTAATGGACTCTTATATAATGCATTATATCATATCTAAAAAAATATATAGATATGGGAACTATAATCAGATGAAAAAATGCCAGAAAGAATAAACATGAACCTAATATTTCAATTTTTTGCAGATACACAATATTCATACAGGAGATGAATTAAACTTTTCACTGTTCTTCAAAACTATGGCCTAAATGATATGTGAGAATGAGAC
>NC_051418.1:29163098-29163445 GCF_015228065.2 Penaeus monodon
AATTTTAAATTTTTTAATTTTTTATTTAAAAATTTTCTTACTTTATCTTTTAAAATATTTTCCTTATATTTTTTTAATCAGAATTTATATTTTAAAATTATTTAGGTTTTTTTATTTTTAAAATTTTTTTTAAAAATTTTATTAATTTTTTTTTTTGTTTTTTAAAAAATTTTTTTAAAAATTTATTATTTTTTTTATTTTTTTTAAATTTTTTCCCTTTTTCCCCCTTTTTTATTTATTTTATTCTCCATTTTTATTTTTTTTATTTTTTCCCCTTTTTCTTTTTTTTTTCTTTTATTTTTAAAAATTTTTTTATTTTTAAAAATTTTTTTTTTTTTTTTATAAAA
>NC_051418.1:29166516-29167609 GCF_015228065.2 Penaeus monodon
GTGACTTCTCATTCCACCTGGCATGTCATTCAGTATGGCACCAGGAGAGCCAGGCATGAGCAGGTTAAAGTCAGATAACGAAACTGATAGTATGTTCAGCAATATGTATATCCCTATACACACATCCAAACATCATCGTAGAATATACATCTTTAAAAAACTACAAAATGATATCGGCAGAAATTGATTACTGAATTACTTCTAGGACCCAAAGCTCTTGTATTCATCCATAGTAAAACAGATTTGATTCATCAGACAAGTAACTCTGTACGGACACAATCACAGAAAGAAACAAAAGCTTTGAATTTCAGCAAAAATTCAGCCTAGTTTACAAGAAGTCAACAGGTTGGCATGAGATCAACAACAAATGATACCCATTAAACACAGATAGCTTGAGGTACATTCTACAGTTCTTCTGTATAACAAATAAATATACATCTACAAAAACATACCTATAAGCAACAAGATCACAACTTACCCAATATTTGTGGTAGTATTCCTGCCAGTAACAAGCGATGTGTCACCGAAGCTCCCAATTCTCATACTGTGAATACATTGTACGATCCTATCAGGATATCTACTTTAACATACGAAAGAGGTTGAGCAAAAAGCTACCTTGCTAACATATTGAAACTGCATAGCAATACACACTGTTACTAAAATGTCAAATGCACAAATTAGATATTGGCTCACAACAAAAAAATGGATTTTCAACTTCTGCAGGAGATGTGACATGCTAAAGGCCCATAACTATTACCCACAAGACTGCACCAGCATTCCCGTTTTTTTTTTACTGAACAAAATCAGCAAAGTAATCAGAGGCAACCAAAACTACCTTTAAATTATATTACCTGATAATAGAAAACTTATCCAAGAGACACATAACAAACCATGTAGCCAAAAACATGACTATTGGCATGAAGCAAAATGACAAATGTTAACACCTTGTTTGAGGTCTTAAGGCACCAGATAAAATCTTTTACAATGACACTTCACACCAAAAACAGCCTTTGCTTTCCCATGAAATTAAAACAGTTACACTATAGTGTGAGGACTGAACAGTCAGTGGTAGTTGCAGATTCTCTCTTTGATT
>NC_051418.1:29167779-29169025 GCF_015228065.2 Penaeus monodon
CTAAAAGTAACTATGCATAAAACTACCCAAAAAATATTTAAATAAGGAAAAAAATCATGGGTTAAACACATACCAATTTTCACATTTCCTTTTCCAACATCTCTCATATTGATCAAAAATCCTTTTCTTATAAGCAAATCTGAAGGAAAAAAGGGCATCACAAGGCAAGGTAACTTACTTCATTTTAACACTCTTTGGAGCTTGTGGTACTTTGACACGTTTACTGAAATCATCTTCATCGTCAGAGTAAAAAACATCTTCCATTGATTCTTTGAACTCTCCAGCCAGCAAGGCATCCAAGGCAGGCTGCACGAGAAGAAATAAACTATCATTCACTTACTCATAATGCAAATTTTGCAACCCGAAAACTCATTAGGGTTAGGGTTCCAAATTTCAAGAATTTGTTGCAAAGAGTAACAGAAAAGTCACTGTCATAAAAAAACAAAACTAGTTGTTATGATTTCATAAAATTTCTGAAATGCACAAGAGAATCCATAGTATGAAAATAAGCAGGCACACAAACATGAAATGTCTAGTTCACATATCAAATATTCACTTTAGTTATGGCAAATATATGCAAAGCAGATTAATAATTATCAAAGACAAAAATTCACATACATATCATTTAGGTGATAGATTATGTAATAATACATGTCTATAAATCAGAAAATAATATATATACATAAAATGTCATCACATAACAACCACTACCAAAATAATATTCAATTACCTGTACGTTAATGTATTTAGAAATAGCACTGTTAGCTTGTCTTTCAGTAAATCCCATTTCAATAATACGTATAATTCTAACTTTATGAATTTCGTCTCTAGCTTCTTGGCAGCCTTTATCTAAACGTAGCACCTCCTCGAAGGCAGATTCGGCCTCTATGTATTTCTGGAAAATAAATCAAAGGAATAATAGAAAACTATGCCTAAAAAGCAGAAAAGGATTTTTTTTATAACCTACTCAAAACAGAAAAAGTGTAAGAAAAGTGTAATTTTACTGGTGAAGGTCATATCTCCAGCAAAAGTTCATTTTAAAAAATTCATATCAAACATTCCATACTTACTCCTAATCCATTGAGAGATGTACCTCTTCTATAATGTCCTTTAGGCCACTGTGGTGCTATCTTTATTGCTCTCTCTGCATCTTTTAAAGCTCTAAAATATGAAACAGAGAGATTATAAGATAGACAAATTAAAGATTGCTGGTATTCTCCACACATGACATGGTGTAATTTTTGAG
>NC_051418.1:29169085-29169248 GCF_015228065.2 Penaeus monodon
CAAGGGGGCAGGGGTTTTTTTTTGGGCACAAAGAAAAGAAAAAAATTTAAAACCTAAACCCCAATTCCACTTATTCCAAAAAATTTTGCAAAAATTTTTTGGGTTAAAAACCCTAAAAAAACCTTTTTTCTTTTAAGGGTTTTAAAAAAAGGTGTTCCAAAAA
>NC_051418.1:29169367-29169826 GCF_015228065.2 Penaeus monodon
GGTTTTTTTTTTAAAAAATTTCTAAAAAAAGAAAAAAGTTAAAAAAAGGAAAACGGGGAAAAGGTCTATTTCCAAAAAATTCATTTAAAAAAATTTCCAAAATCAAAAAATTTAAAAATTACCCCAAAGAAAAATTCCCCTTCATATTTTTTAGGTGTGGTTTTTGTATTCTTCTTAATCTTTTAAATCTAAAATGAACAAAAAATAAAAATAATTTTTCCAATTTTATTTAATGAAAAATTAAGATTGTTTTTGGAAAATCCCAAAAAAAAACATTTTAATTTTAAATTTCTCCCCTAAGCTTCGGCTCTTTTTCCCTTTTCTCCCCTCCTCCTTGGGCCTCATTTTTTCTTTCTCTAAAAACTTCTCTTTTTTTTTCCTTTTCTCCCTTTTTAATTTTCTTTTCTTCTCCCCCTTTCTTTTTTTTCCCTTCCTTTTTCTCCTTTTTTTTTTTCCTTC
>NC_051418.1:29173644-29173738 GCF_015228065.2 Penaeus monodon
TCCTCACCCTCTTTTTCACCCTGTTTTCGCCCTCATCTGGGCCTCATTTTCCCTCTCTCCCCTTTCTTCACCCCGTTCTACCTCTCCCTCGCTT
>NC_051418.1:29174441-29174524 GCF_015228065.2 Penaeus monodon
TGCAGTTAGTGTCTTTAGTGTGTGAGGGAATGAATGAGTGTGTCTGGACAGTTATTCATGACCAAATGTATTACAGAGGTGGG
>NC_051418.1:29174589-29174949 GCF_015228065.2 Penaeus monodon
GTACTACATGAATATGAAGTGTAAAGACACATGAAAAAATTTCAACATACTTCTCATGTTGCCCCAACTGATCATAACAGTAAGATCTATTTCCGAAGAAGCGGTGGTCGTTTGGATCAAGGCGGATGGCATCTGTGAAGAGTCTAACCGCCACTGAATATTGTCCTACACTAGCCGCCTCATTGCCACGGATTGCCAGTTGTCTCGACTGTAGCACCACTGGGTCAATACCTGGGTGGAAATGGAGTATATATATTTTTTTGTTTTTGTTTTTAATAATAATTGTAGATCTCTCAAATGTTCCTCGACATGTCCAGAATTTATATTCTTACAAAACTATTGCATACGTGAAGTAAACTA
>NC_051418.1:29175066-29175385 GCF_015228065.2 Penaeus monodon
TAAAATATATGTAATAAAAATCCAGGTTGGCCTATGCAATTTCATATAGTAAACATGATCTACCTCACTTCATGAGACTACCTGAAGACAAACATGAGAATGATAAAGTAATGAAACATAAAAAAAAATAATACAATACAAAATACATGCAATTTGCACTATTTTCCTTACCAGTAGAATTACTTCCATCGTCATCCTGGCTTCCTGATTTACTAAGACTCTTTCCCTTTTCTTCATGTTTAGACATAGCTCCATACCCTCCTAATTTTTTGGCTGCTGCTGTAGCAACAAACGCAGAGTTTGGATCTAACCCTTGTAT
>NC_051418.1:29175424-29175732 GCF_015228065.2 Penaeus monodon
AGAAGCTGAATCACCTTTTCTACCAACGGGGAAGTGAATGAGAAAGAAAGAAAGCAAAATCGTTAACTCAATGCTAAATGTAGCAAAATGCAGATTACATAATTTTTAAATGTAATTAACATACCATTATCCACATGCACCACTCCCCATTACAGAATCTGAAGAATAATACCTTATTCTAACAAGAGGAAGAAGAGTGGTTTTAGTTTGGACTTTTCATATACATAAATCTATAAGGTAATAAATTTTTAAAAATTGGATTATCAGTCAGTCAGTTCTTCATAAAATGAGAAAGGCAAACACACACA
>NC_051418.1:29175759-29176020 GCF_015228065.2 Penaeus monodon
AAAAAAAACTGCCAACATTCTTCATTTCATCTTCTATTTGTGCTTAGAAAAGGTTTTTGATAATTGCAAGCCAAGCTGTAAATAAAACAACAGAGGGAGAGTAAGAAGACCCACAAACATGCTTAACCTATTAACCACCATTTTAAAAATTGGCTAGTGACCAATAATGGGGACTGCTGGTATGCATCTCCACTTTGTAACAGTTTGCACAGTACTTCAGACACATCATTAGGTACCTAATAGCTTAATGTTGTATTTCAT
>NC_051418.1:29176109-29176222 GCF_015228065.2 Penaeus monodon
ATGAAATACAATTTTAAGCTATTAGGTACCTAATGATGTGTCTGAAGTACTGTGCACACTGGTTACAAAGTGGAGATGCATACCAGCAGTCCCCATTATTGGTCACTAGTCAA
>NC_051418.1:29176831-29176904 GCF_015228065.2 Penaeus monodon
TTTTAAAATTTTCTGTGTACATATATGGTTTATATAATTTTGTGTAAATTTTTATTATATTTGGGCTGTATGT
>NC_051418.1:29178588-29178884 GCF_015228065.2 Penaeus monodon
AACATATACCATGCATTATCAACAAGCCTATGAAAATTTTGATTTGACATCAGGTTTGATGTTTCAAAGGAGAGATGAAGCATGGAAAGAGGCAAACCAAGACAGGCAGTGCTGGAAAGCCTAGCACGACAACAAAACTAGCAGGACATTTTACAATCAAGGCATCTGGTGTCTGTACAGCATTCCATTATATTTGTAGGAATATGAATACCATTAAATGGGTGCATCAAAAGAAAAAATAGAACTACAATAGTGATAAAGGCCTATCTTAAAATTATGCTCACACGCGCATGATG
>NC_051418.1:29180760-29181137 GCF_015228065.2 Penaeus monodon
CCAAAATATATGAATGTTTCCCTTTTGTGGGGGGGGAACTGGTAAATAATACAAAAAATAATGAAGAAAAGAATGAACTGATATAATGTAAACTATAAACTTATCAATTTCCTTCAAGATTATCAACATAATATAACTGAATACCACATTAATAATATACTAATAACTTTGATCTACTTCATCTGAATGATTTGATATGGATCTTTACACAAGATTTCCCTGGCAAACATTTTCATACCTGGGCAGAATCAGGGGTACAATATCAAACTCAAAAAAACTATTTACTGTATAAATCTTACATAGAAAGCTTTTCCCAATCTCTAAAATTACAAGGACGAGGGGGCCCAAAAAAACTACAGCAGTGGCAGGAGTGTCCA
>NC_051418.1:29181186-29181359 GCF_015228065.2 Penaeus monodon
AAAAATTGCAATTATCATTTTGAAATAAGATTAATGCTGTTAAGAACTAAGACTATGGGAAGGCATCAATTCAATATTTTCAAAAGGAAAAAAAATATTTAAGTAATTTAATGGAAAGATTGAGTGGAAATAATATTGGTGATAAAGGAAACAAGGTGATGACAAAAATTAAG
>NC_051418.1:29181398-29181499 GCF_015228065.2 Penaeus monodon
CCCATCTCATTAAATATTTAATTTCCTTTATTTCTGTGTCATTTTTATAATATTTCTCAGTGGTATTGGTTCTAAGTAAAATGACAACTAACATTACTTGC
>NC_051418.1:29181583-29183261 GCF_015228065.2 Penaeus monodon
TTTTTTTTAATGTGTAGAGTGCTGAACTGTATCAAAGAGGTGCCACTGGAAAGTCCAAGGATTATATCACAGAAATATTATAAAGGTAGCATAATTAAATAAACAAGTATCAGCCCAATGAGCATGAAAGTCCCTTTATATTTCTCAACTTTTCCCTTCATTCTTCACATCTTTTCCAAGATACAATTTATGTCTACAAAACCTGTAATTCTTATAACTCTCCTTCTTACTTCTTGTCCAAAGTGAAAATTACATTTGAACTTTAATTCTCATTAGTATCCACTAACATGCTAAAGCAGGGTTAAGTGTTTATATAAATAAACAATAACCATTTGCAATAAAGTGCTTTTTTTTTAAGCAAGAAAAATGTGAAGCAGACACGAGTGTAACGAACATTAAGGATTTGAAAAACATATTTTTAGCATCTACGTTCTAGTTCTTATGGTAATATCCAAAAATGTTAAAACATTACTGATTTTAACCATGCTCTAAATTGTGATATCTCTCTATGAATATCTATAAAAAAAAAGTATAAGTAAATCAATTCAGACACCTGTCTACATTTTCTCAATATCTTCTAATGATACTCCCCCCAAAAATCAAATTAATTCTACATTACAAAGAAGTGACTGGGAGAAACAATCATCTATTTATGCATCTCATTTGAACACCTTTTGCTTTCAAACAAGTACCACCGCAGACTTACCTCTTATCATTATTATTATTTGAATTTTGATTAAATATTTGATTTTCTAACTTTTCTATTTTTTTCTTTTCTTTCCTTCTTTTCTTTTTCGCTCTTCTTTTCTCGGCTTTCTTCCTCTCCTTTTCTGCCCCTGTTAGATCATGGTTTGCTTTTGCAATGTGATTTCGTGCATCTCCATTACGGCACAGGACTGTTGTGGAGAAAAAACTCTTTCAGATACATTTTTCTAATTTCTATTTTCATTAATTTCTACAATTGGTTAAGATTCTTGACTTAAGATCAGTGGCTCTGATTTTGTGCACAATTCTGGTTTTGTGATTCATTTCGGTCAGTATTTACAAAGCTGCAAAATTCTATCCAATTCTTAGCATCATTTTTTCCTCACCATAAATATTCATGGTTAAATATTACTACATATCAGGATAAACATAAAAAGACTAGCTCTATCAATAATACAACAAACAGCTGGATATCTCTCAAATGGCTTTTACTATCTTTCCTCAGTTTACAATGGCTGTATTCTTATCATAACTACAACAGAGGAATTCCATTACTCTTTAACTTTATTAAAACCTGACCAATGAAGCTGCATCAACTATCAAAGCAACTGCATGCCTGTGTACTTTGCAAACAGAACTCATGCACTGAATATTCATCATACCAAGCAGGATAAGAAATGTTACATGTGCTTACACCTTTACTCTGGCTTCACCTCCAAAGACCACACATCCATGTGCTCTTGCGAAGAGATAAGCCTTTTTGGTGCTGCATGTTAAACCAGCTGTTGTGAAAATGCCAAATTCATTTTCCTTTTCAGCCAATACGAAAAGTAAAAAATATGTCTAAATTTGTGGAAAATTCCATTTCACAAACTCTGGAATTTAAAACTATAAATATGTGTTTGGAAATATCAATTTTCATGAGGCATGGTAATAAAGAATAAAAGCCAAGAATGTTTTTATATTGAATGGT
>NC_051418.1:29183849-29184064 GCF_015228065.2 Penaeus monodon
GTGATACCGTAGGTTTTTATTAATAGAAGAAAGTATTATGTAGAAGAAGTTATATAGAAAAATAGTTTTATGAATATAATAATTTATTATGAGTAATCAGTTTTATTATGAATTAAGAAAAGTTATAGAGTATGAAGACATATTATATGGGCAGAAGATAGGGGCAGAAGGAGTATGATTCGAGTAGGAGTAATAGAGATTAATTGATACTTAAA
>NC_051418.1:29184094-29184162 GCF_015228065.2 Penaeus monodon
GAGGAGTATTGTAGGGAAAGTTTAGGATAGGGAGTAGATAAAGAGAAGAGGACTAGATTATTATTATG
>NC_051418.1:29184199-29184309 GCF_015228065.2 Penaeus monodon
CTGACATTATTCATTATTATTGTTAGTATGTATTATAGTAAGTGATGAGGATTAGTATTATTCGGATGCTTATTTTCTCTTAGTATTATTCGTATTATTATTAGTCATGC
>NC_051418.1:29184735-29184995 GCF_015228065.2 Penaeus monodon
ACAGTATCTTTATTGCGCTTTAGTGCGCATTTTTTCCTATCCTATTCCCCCCTCTACCCCGCTCTTCTTTTTCATCCTTTTTTCTGCTTCCACTTCTTCCTTTCCCCTCCCTTCCCCTCCACTTCCTCCTTCCTATTCCCCCTTCCTTTCTTTTCCCCTTGTCTTCATCCTTTCCTCCTCTTCCATCCCCCCCTTCTACCCTCCCTTTTTCTTCCCTTTCTGCTTTGGTTGTACTTGGATGAAAGCTGCTTCTCTTCAAC
>NC_051418.1:29185087-29185345 GCF_015228065.2 Penaeus monodon
ATCCCCCCTTCCCCGTCTTAATCTTCTTTCTTTCTCCAACCCCTTCCATTTTGCCTTCTAAAAAAATATAAATACTAATATTCCAAAAAGTTTGCAATTTTCCAATCATTGCATCACTTTGTTCATTGCAAATGGCACATTAAAAATCATTCTTTGTAATACAGCATGGCTAAAATTTTGATACTTGTTCTGGTATAAATATTACAAAATTTTATAGAGTTTTCTGTAGTACTGTCTACAGTAGCTTAAATAAATTTT
>NC_051418.1:29185492-29186337 GCF_015228065.2 Penaeus monodon
TTTTTTTTTAATTAAACCATATTAGGCCAATAGGCACTTGCAAAATGGCAAATTATCTAATTCTTGTATTTTCCAATTATTTGTATTTTCAATTTCATAAATATCCTACCTATCGCTATCCTGGACATATTAATACAGAAACCGCTTTTTTTTTCTAAAAACTTTTGACCCTTTTTTAAATCATTTGTGAGTATAGAAATCGAGGCCAAATTTGTATCTAATAGTTATCTGAAACTCCTCACTCCTTTAAAATAGAAAAATGTAGAAAAAAAAAACCCTAAACCCATCAATTTGCCCTATTCCCTCAGCCCACCTTACATCGTAAAAGAAGAGACAAATTAAAAGAAAGAAAAAAACAAAATCAATTCACCATAATGAGAAATAGGTAAAAAGAAATAAAAGAAAAAGCAGTGGAAAAAAAATAAAAATTGCTAGTCTAGCAAGAGGTGAATAAAATCTAGGGAATATCACGGACTATATTAGTCTATCCAACATTCTCAAGGTAGTTTAAATAAAAAAAAACTGCTTAAAAACCAGAATTCTTTCTATAAAATAAAATAAAAAAAACATGCGACCCCATTAAGGACAATAAACAAATCGACAAAAAAAAAAAAAATCATTAATCAAACAAAAACGAAGCAAAACAACAACTCAACATTCCGGGCGCAAAAACACCTCTAGTCCACATATCTCATCCTAACGCGAAACTCACCCCGACACACAGGTGCTCGATTGCCTGTCCACAGACCCCTCCATTTCCTTTCTTTCTTTATCCTCTCTGAGACTTCAATCCCCATCAGGAAGAATCATTTGTGTCATGTATTAGGATGAAAATGGTGACGACT
>NC_051418.1:29186633-29186782 GCF_015228065.2 Penaeus monodon
TTAGGAGGGGGTATGTCTAAAAAGAGTTTACTTTCAGTGGGGTAGACATGGAAGCAGATTTCTCCATGGAAAATCACAAGCACGCTGAAACTTTTAAAAAACTCCCTATCCTCTTATTCTGGCAGCATAATATTTGTTTAGGTATGATG
>NC_051418.1:29187115-29187378 GCF_015228065.2 Penaeus monodon
TTCTTTTTTTCTACTTGCAATGCCGTTTCTTTCGTTTTTCTTCCCTTCTTACCTATTTTTCTCTTTCTTCTTGCTTTCTTTTCTTCTTTTTCGTTTTCTTCTCTTCTTCTTTTCTTCTCGTTTTCTTCTCTTTTCCTTTCTTTCTTCCTTTTCTCTTTTCTTCTTTCTTCTTTCTCTTCTTTCTTTCCTTCTTCTTCTTTTCTTCTTTCTTCTTTTTCTTTTCTTGTCTTTTTCTTCTTCTTCTTCATATATATTTATACTCT
>NC_051418.1:29187715-29187905 GCF_015228065.2 Penaeus monodon
GTGGTTGCAATGGGGGTAAACCGAAAAGAATGAGAAAGTTTAGAAAACCGAGCTTAAAAAAAAAATCCACAACACACTTTTTCCCCCCCCACCCTCCCGCCCCCCACGCCACCCCCTATTTCCCCCCACCCTCGCCCCACCACCCCCCCCTGGCAAAAAAATAATCTTTTTTGCGCCCCGAGGATTTTGT
>NC_051418.1:29188082-29188177 GCF_015228065.2 Penaeus monodon
CCACGTGAGCGTTCGTCGGGCAATAATATTGGGTCTCAGTCGGTTTAATATTAATAATAAAAAAAAAACCTTTTTCTCTACTTTCCCACCCCCCT
>NC_051418.1:29188589-29189070 GCF_015228065.2 Penaeus monodon
CAGGGAGGCTTTATGGTGACAGTTCCAATATAACCATTATAACCGTAGAGTCTTAGGGCTAGGGCTTTTTTTCCCGATTCTCGCCACACTCCTTCTTCTCTTTTTAAATATATTTTTTGTTAATTTTTTTATTTGTGCATGCTTACAGACTTTATCAAATAAGAATTTTAAAATACTACCTTCAACCTATTGGAAAATACTCAAAATTGCAAAAATATCACATCAATTCATGCATTCATAAAGTGTTCAAAATAATGATATACTATGGCCAAACTGTCTATCTTTCAAACATTAAAAAATAATATTGAAAATAATCAGGAAGACATATCCTGGGGGAATGAACAAAACATGGCAATACAAAAAAACTGTCAATCTATGAAAATAAACAGTACCTTCTTTAACTGCATTAGCCTGTTTGAGAAAAAATTATGAAGTAATAGTCTTAATCTCTTCAACAACAGCATTATCAAATGTTAAAGCA
>NC_051418.1:29189412-29189535 GCF_015228065.2 Penaeus monodon
GCAATGACTGCAGTGTAATACACAAAAACAATGAAATACTTTCCACACATGCATCAATACAGTATGCTACTCTGCCTACCCACTATTTTCTCCCTTTTAACATTTCACTTAATATATATATAT
>NC_051418.1:29189591-29190047 GCF_015228065.2 Penaeus monodon
GACAAGTACTCACTCTTCAAATTTGACCTATTATTTTGTTTATTCTGTTGTGTCTTGGAGGAGGGAGGGGGAGGCAGAAGCTGGTTGTGGGCTGCAACAACCTGCTCCAGTTTCTGATGAACAACACAACTTCAAATTAAAAAAAACTTTGAATACAAGTCAATTTCTAAATTATTAATTAGTTAGCAGCAGTAACCCTATAAAACTTAAACATTCCTTTTCCCATTACTCTGGCCAAGACTTTACAGTAGTAATATCTTATAATACTCTAATCTCACCAGATAAATCAGGATATACATATTTCACTAAAATAGGAATCCAAAGCATAGAGCTATCTCTATCTCAGAATCCTATGGGAATAAGTACAGACTAACCTTTTTATCTTGAGGAGATCTACTAGCAGACAATGTTCTACTCATACTCTTATATCTTTCATTGATGGCATCCCTGTCTGCA
>NC_051418.1:29191443-29191513 GCF_015228065.2 Penaeus monodon
CTACTCTGAGCTCTAACTTCTGGATAAGGATTGTTAAGCAGAGGCCACAGAAATCATCAGGTTGTACCAC
>NC_051418.1:29191616-29192148 GCF_015228065.2 Penaeus monodon
GAAAAAAAATAATGACATAAAAACAGACCAAGACCCCAACAGCAAAACTACAATCTCACAGAAGTCATCAACATCATGTCTGTGAACCCAGGAGGAAGAGATGGATTCCCATTATCATGCTGAGTACTGAGTGAATAAGTTAAGTGTTTTGATAAGTCTAAGAGAGCAACTCATTATCATAAGCTTCATGGATAAAAGAACTAATATGGGAAATGGATGATAACATTTTACCTCAGTTCTTACAAGAAGGAAATACTGGTTAAAAGAACAAAAAAGATGGTCAATGAAAAATAAATGCATAAAATGTAAGACTGTTAACAAAAGTGCAAGGAAGTTTGGTTGACATTTAAATAGCAATTCAGGATTATAACAAGTAACGTGAGGTTTTCACTCAAATTAACTATAATATATATACTTGGAAAAACTATTTCTAATCTAAATAAATATTAGTAATCAGTTATGAATCTATCAGTAACTCTTCATTTCTGATTTTAAAAATATATATATTAGCTAACAACTTTGTGTGTGTGTG
>NC_051418.1:29192235-29192428 GCF_015228065.2 Penaeus monodon
GATAGTATGTATAGTAGAAGATATATTATCAGAGTATAGGAGAGATATATAGTATATAAGATATAGATAGTATATACAGTAAGAGAGAGATATATATTAAGGGGAAGCTAAAAGCTTCCAACACTGGCTCTGTCCCAAACACAAGATAAAAGTAAAAAAGCTTAAATTTCATGATATTGGTAAAATTTACAGC
>NC_051418.1:29193273-29193348 GCF_015228065.2 Penaeus monodon
CGCGAAGCGACATTATAGTGATATATAGAATGAGTACACATCAATAGTACTAATCAAGATATAGATATATAAGAG
>NC_051418.1:29194851-29194963 GCF_015228065.2 Penaeus monodon
CGGAAATTATAGTGTGTACGTACTAAGATTTATATGAATAATCATAAAATAAATAAATAAAATCAAAAAATAAAGCTCAGTTTGTGTTATACAATACTACCTTAAATCACCA
>NC_051418.1:29195026-29195226 GCF_015228065.2 Penaeus monodon
CCCTCTGGTATGTACTACTAATGGCTATCATATATATATACTAGTTAAATATACCATACAACTCATTAGTATATAGATTATAATAAGACATATGAATAAAAATTATATGATAGTACATAGACTAGTATTACCTATACGTATATATTATCAAAGTTATTGTATAGACTTGACAGATTGATGAATTAACTTTCCTTCTACAA
>NC_051418.1:29195251-29195855 GCF_015228065.2 Penaeus monodon
TTGTGATAGATATGGTCAAGCAATTGCTATGACCTCCATTGCATTGGTATCTTATTTTCCAAGAATATGTGAAAAAGAAAAGGTTAATGCTATGACAGTATTAAATATAAGCACTTTGCTTAAATACCAAGAACCCATAACTTCCTACTTCTGAAAACTATTGCTCAGTATTCACAGAACAAATGTCCACAAGTTCTGACCCATTACAGCGTGGAACGAGTCAAGTACAAATACTTTGCATCAACACATGTTAATGGACTATGAGAAGACATCACAGAGAACATATTATAGTAACTGGTCCCCTAATCTGGATTCACATATCCTATCAACTCTACTCTTCTGTTTGACTTGAATTCATGATATCACAACTTGTCCATGTCTAACAAAACTATTCCAACTTTAGATCACTGAGTCGCGAGGGTAGGGGGAGCAGACCATGTAAGATTACCACAGGACACCCTTAATACGAGATATCGAACACATTAGAATGCCAATAGGCTCAGTCTTCATCCACTCTAAGCAAATGCCGAACATTATTCACGCCAAAAATACAGACTTAACAGTAATAACTAGGACTCTCAGGACTCGTGCCGCCAATATGCTA
>NC_051418.1:29195901-29197940 GCF_015228065.2 Penaeus monodon
ATTATAATAATCCAGGATCTGCTAGAAGGAAGATTAACTACACTTGGTGAAATTATAGGCTGTTGAGTGAGTATGAAGGCAAACTTGGCTTATTATAACGTTGCCACATTACTAGGAATGGGCTGGTCACCTCCACCACAGGTCTACAAGTTTCTAGATGGACTTTGGGAGAGGTATACTTATGAGAAAAAAGAAAAAGACTCACTTATTGGTGGTTCATGTAATGGGTAAAACATTTCCTGGATCTTCTTTGTTGCTGTCCAGTACGTGGCCTGATTCAATACTCACTATGAACCATCAATGGGTTCATGCAACCTACTTAACAATACAAATTTACAATATATTCTTCAACTTGTGGTGCAACACCTGACTCCCTCAGTCCGACAGTACGTCACTAACCTTTCCTCATGTGGGGGAAAAATACAAACTGATGGACACGCTACCTAATCATTTTTACTTTTCACTTAAAAAGACCTTTGTCTTGGACACCAATTTCAGGTTCACTTTGCAACCATCAAGCTTTCGTCACTTGCAACAGTTGATTTTTACAGAGCACTGTACACAATACCTGCAACTTGTTTATAAGTTAGTGGCTACAGATAAAAAAGCTACTTCCTTAGCCAATCAAAACTTTCATTTTTAGCATTATATGAAAACTTCTAGAATCATGGTTGCTAAGGTGGTTCTCCCATGCCACCTACCTTTCGAGCTCTATAAAAGAACCAAGCCTATATCTGCCTCTCCGTTTGTCTCATGAAGTCATCTAAGTACTTCCCGGTGGTATTTTACCGGCAAGACGAATAACTGTCACCTATTCACTTGAAACTTTCCTACAGAAGCAGTGCAACTTGGCCTCCCGCTCGCCTTACGGGTGTCACCTCGCCCACCACACGACACTATTGTGCAGCCCCTGTGAGTGGCTCGGCCCTTGCACGCCGTGACAGTCTCTCTATAAAAGTACACTCAGTACGTACGGCAGTTGGTAACAGAGAAAAAATAGATCAAAGAATAATGATTCTATTCCCCAGTATAACAACGGACACAACGCGGGCGACCAATAATTTCCTCCTTTGCTTATTCCCGCCTCCTGCTGTCACAAGAACAGAAATAATAACCACACGATACACCTAACACTGCGACAGAGAAGGATCCTAAAACGCAATCGTTCTGTCTGAAATTATTTATTCCCACATACGTGATGAGTAAGTAAGTGCCCTAATTAGAAGAACAATAATGAAGGTCTCTCTCGCTCTTCCGTCCTTCCATATTCACAAGTTTCTGACATGAATCAAACGTAACCCTGGGGAGGTTGTAACGCACACAGAACGTTAGAAATAGCATGTTATATAGAGGCATATGACGAGTATCAATAGTTGCATGTAAGGGAAAACTCCAAACTCCCTTGCTTTAAAGCGTTGGTATTCTTCTAATTCGGGTATCCTTTGCAAGACGCTTATTATATTGCACATGGGTTATGATCCTTATTTTCTCGCGAAATTTCGTTATAACGTTTTTTCTTTTTGTGTATCGTTATTTATCATACTAATATAATCAAATCCTTTGCGTAATAGAAGTACCATAACCTCACTGCCGATTGTTACATTATTCCACCTATTATATAGCACCCTTTTTTTGTACTCTAATTACCACTACATATCAAAATTCGACCAACGAACACTCAACATTGTAATTGGCTAAGCAGTTAACATCACAGATGTCTCAAACACTATATGTCACCAAAATCAAAAAACACAGGAAAATGTGCAACTCTATGCTGCAAGCGATTCAGACGTAAAACATGCGGTTCCGGACTCGCTCGCTCGCTCTCTTTGCAAATTTCGCCTTGCACAGGGACGGCTCTCCCCATCATCTGCAATCGGGTGGTTGAATAATGTTGGGATTATGTATAGCAGGGTAGTGAGAGAAGTAGACGTGGCGGGCTGTAATGTAAGTTAGTTTTCGGAATTTAATGAACATGGAGTGATGAGAGGCCTCAAAGAGGATGTAGGAATCAGTTTAGTATTTATTCGTGATAGCGA
>NC_051418.1:29197971-29200529 GCF_015228065.2 Penaeus monodon
GTGCATGAGTTATCACACGCGTTTAATAGTTTTTCCAGTGTGAGTTCACAGACTATGCGTGTAAGTAAAATCAGCCTTAGTCCTAGAAAAATAGGAAAAAAGTTAAACGCTCGTGTGTCGTAATTGGATAAAAGTATAGGGCTGCACCCATACTTAGTGCCGATCTTATTTTATGTAGTCATACTCTGTAGGCACTTAAGAAGTACCATATTCATATCACATGGCATTTAAGTATATTAACAAATAGATATATTCCCATAAGCTGACATAAACATTTAATTACTTAGGTAGGTATAATTTCATTTAGGTAGTACAGAAAATGTTCGAGTTCATCACTATGAGATCTTGATTAATCTTGATCAGTGCACAAGAATTTCCCATGCCAAAGTTTTGAAATCGTCAGTAATTTATGCTTAGTTTCACAGCTAAAGCAACCAAAACCTTGCAATTTATGTTATACCTTTTGTCAGTTCTGACACATGTAACATGCAGATAGAGAATCTGAATCTCATTATTTTCTCTTGGGCTCCTCCCCAGAACCCCAATCCGATCACCATGGATTATCCAACCTATTTTCATTATATCTGACATTATAGTCACTGTAGTTCGCGGCAGTGGCTACTTGTACGGCCTATTGGCAAGTAACGGATTGTCTATTGACCATCTTTTTCTGGGAGTTCTTGTCATGTATGCTCATTGTCAAATTCTCAAACTGTCTTGTAATCATAGTACTGAATCAGTCACTATATTATCTAATACTGTCCAATATTAGGGTAGGGCAATTTTATTTAGAACCACGGCTAATGGTCAATACATGGATGGTGGCACCTACTTCGAAATAGTAGAGTTTAACAAAGAATTTATTGTTTTAATGTATTGAGGAGAGTTATTGACAATGAAGGGGTTATGAATATAAGCTTGTATTTCTGCTACCATTTTCTCTGTATTCCCAATATGTTAAAAACTGATACATATGTTAAATATGCATTCATGAAATTACAAATGCATTATAATTTGTTTGAGATGTATACAGTAGATATTTGAAGAAGATAAAAATATGTCTGTTTTTGTTTGTATTGATCTATTCAGATTAGATTTCATATGCTATTATTACAAATTTATTTTTTCATGCACTACCAGGTTTATTGAGGGACCATGGAGGCACTATAGTCAATAATCCCACACAACAGGTATGCAGGTAGCACTTATAATATCGACAAAAGAAAAATTAGAAGAATATCCAAATCAGGAGAAACTGAGAAGTCGGAGCTTTTACAACAATAAAAAGCAGCTCCATGCTTTGACTAAGGTGAAGGAGACATAGTTCAATTCTTTAAGATCTTGTAAGGTAGGCGTTAAGTGTTTGATCATGTCACAGATGCGTTTCTTTTGCGATAAGTATTTATTTTTATCTATTTGTATTCCAATGTTTATGCATATTTAATCTTAGTATAATATTTTCACATATATTCTTTATTTTTAAGTATTGTTTTACCTGAGATCTGATTATCATTTTGTATATTAGATATAATCAGTTATTAGTCTTAATTTTATTGCAATATTTAGATAAAAGGATTCTTGGCAATTTGGGGAAAGGTGAATGCCAGTTGCCCATTTCATCACATCTTTTTCTTCTGATTTGCATTTAAGCATTCTGTAATCTAAAGTGAATGTACAATGCACTAGTCAAATGAATTTTTATATCTTTTGCAGGAAATTTACAAATTATGTTATGAAGACAGAAAATTACAAGCCTGCGGAAGAGCGTCAGAGTACAACATCCGGAAAAACAGAGAGTGGAAAGCAAAGGCAAAATAATACGACTGGATAGATAGTAATAATAATTCATAGATTACAAATAAGAGAAAGAAAAAACGTATACATCAGTTAGTTGTATGGACAAATATAGGATTGACAGTTTGAAGAAGAGCTTTTAGATGTGATATGGAAGTAGGCTGGCACTAATAAGAACATCTCAACTCTTCTCCTTCTCGATTCACATAAAAGAATACACTCTACAATCACTATATTCTGTGCTACAGAAGTGAAAATCGATGTTTTAGACGGATATTTTAGAAAAAAAAACATTTTTCATTAGATAGTTTTAGATGCCTTGACACTTGACATTGGAGTTGATGTATCCTTTGTGGCGTGCCTGGGTCAGTAATGTCAGCTGTGTTGTGATGTCGGCGAAGGAGCGCATATTGATATAAATAAGAGCAGACGAAATGTAATGAGCACACACACCTGGATAGAACCGCATTTATCCGCAGCAGGACCTTTGAAATTATTAACGGACACAGCCAAGAAGTACACCAGGCAGAGGCCTGAGGAGGAGAAAGTTCAATTAGAATGTAATCCAATCAAAGCATCATACATAAATGCAGTGTAGAGAACAGAAGACCACTGCGACAGCGTACCACCCCATTAAGGCTGATGAGGCTGGTGTTAAATACACCAGGTATGTGTTTATAATTGACTGTTAAAAAAATATTTGATATAAATGCACCAGTTTTCTTGAATATAGGTGATGATACTAGATTAGTGATTATTAACAA
>NC_051418.1:29200593-29200779 GCF_015228065.2 Penaeus monodon
TCATGGCTAGTAGTAGCAATGACAATCACAGTCCAGCCTTAGACACTGACACGCGCAGAGATGGCTTTGGTTTAAGGACCAACACTATGTTGCTCAAAATCGAGCCGCTGACACTCCATAATGAGAATTTTAGAATTTCTTGTCTTTTCTCTCTTCTGTCCTCTTGTTGCTTTGATCTCTTCTTTG
>NC_051418.1:29200827-29201264 GCF_015228065.2 Penaeus monodon
ACGTAGGTATTTGTCTTTCACCCTTTGCAGGTGCCAGTGCCAATAACAGAAAGCATTCATTACTTGTTTCAATGCGATGCTCGTTGAGATCAGGCAGATGAAGAAGGAGAAGAAAGGTTCATGCCCCGAAAAATTGGCAAGAGAACAGAGAAAACTCATAGACGCTTCCAGAAATGAGGTAAGTTTAGTTTGTATATATTTTATTCCCATATGCTTCTATCTTGAAATGGATTTATTGTATGAAACTGTAATATACTGTGTCCAATTTGGAAGAAGGAAGGAGAAGGGCGGGGGGGGGAGCCAATTCTCTGGAGTACTCTTTTTCCATTCAGTATGGTCTCTTTATTTTAAATAGGCACAATACTGTTGTTTTTAATAAGTTATAATACAATATTTTTACTTTATTGTAACTGACTACTGCAATTTTTTAGAGACCA
>NC_051418.1:29201628-29202490 GCF_015228065.2 Penaeus monodon
CTAGGCGCAACATCTGAGCACTGAAAGAAAGCTGCATTTATTTTGTGGTTATGTGGCTTAATATTTCTATTATGTTACATATGATCTTAATGATACAGAGTCATGTTTTAGTGCTTTGTCTTAGACAGTTATTTGTTTGTCGAACAGGGCCGTGTTGTAAAAAGAAGCAGGATTCCATCGGCAGTGTGAGCCAACCGTGTTGCATGCTCACTACACGATGGGGTGTAAATGTAAGAAAAGAAAGAAATAGCTCCATTTTCTCTGTTAATTTTTGTAAGTTTATAAGGTATAGTAGCAGTGTACTTTCCAATGTAAATAAAAATACAGTTGAGATGTTTTGTACATATTCACTGTAAGAAAGATTAATTTTTGGGTGATGAACAAATTCCAGAGGAGAATATAGAAAGAAGGATTGAAAGGAAGAAGTGGCAGAAAGTTGAGGGGTGGGATATTTCAGTTATTGTTTTAAAGATCAGATTACAAGAGGGAAACGAAAATAAGGCTTTTATGTGAAAAAAAACCCAAGGTATATGATGGCCCAGAAAATCTATAAAATTGGGTACGATTAAAAAATTCTTAAATGACTAAGGTATTATTACATAAAAAGGGGAAATACCTGAAGAAAGGAAAAAATTTAAAACATGAATAGAATTTCTTTAATGCTAATAAGAAATAATTCTTCTGTGGGTCTTCTGAAACTCGGATGCGGTCTATTAAGAAGTTATAATACTCTCCCTCCCCCCTCCAATTCTTTGATTCTCCTAACTCTCACCTCTTATTATATGAATCCCAAACCTGTGTTGTAGAAAGTTAGGAATAAAGATAGAACAGATGACTATATATTTACAAATTCTTGTTAACA
>NC_051418.1:29202753-29203329 GCF_015228065.2 Penaeus monodon
GCCGTGCTGTTTATTGGGACACATTGACTGTACTTGGAAATCCCAAACATCCCATACTGAAACCAAAGAACATTCTTATTTGAGGGCTTTGTCAAAGCCCCTCCGACAGGTTATAAGACCTTAGATACATTTGTAGTTATATGATGCTTGACAACACATATATGATCGTAGGCAACTGTGTGGATTGCGTTGGCACAAGCAGAAAATTTTCAAGTCCAAATAAATGAATCATGATGACCCATCAAGAGAAGTTAGGCCATATAATGGTGGACTAGATGGGGGATAACAAAGAATACAAAGAACAATTGTGTTGCATAAAAGTCTAGGTGTACAGGAATGTTTTTGGATAAATAGTGGCCCCGAGTGTCTACAGTTCTTTGGGCAAAAGAGGGGGACGTTTTAAGCAACGACAATTAGCAGTACAATAGTGGGACATGGACCCAAGGTGGGGGGATAATCACTACCGTTTTCCTTTGGGAAATTTGTTGCTTGTAGATAGTTACAACCCAAAGGTAGGTCCCTAGGACACACATAGACTGGTTGTACCAAGGAAGAGCCAACTTAGTAGACATAATA
>NC_051418.1:29203464-29203634 GCF_015228065.2 Penaeus monodon
ACAATAATCAAATAAACAAAAAAAGACACAATGTACATGGCATCTTGGCCACCCAAATGAATAGTGTGGCGTCTTATAAGTGATGCAGATGAATCCGATTTCAACTGCAATATACTTGCACCGTTGTATTAGGGGTTAAAAATCTTCTCAGTGCAACATCGACCTGTAGA
>NC_051418.1:29203664-29203864 GCF_015228065.2 Penaeus monodon
TCATATTATTGTTTTCAATAGAATTTAACATGACACTGTGGGTATTATAAACTTTACATTGCAAGAAAAACCCCGAGAACAATAAATAAAAAGTGGTAAAAGGGAGGAAATGAAAAAAGGGCAGAAAAAACAGTATTCAGTGAAAGGAGGAATTAACCCAATAGAGCTCCCTCCGGGGGACATAACCGCGTTTTATGGAA
>NC_051418.1:29204146-29204360 GCF_015228065.2 Penaeus monodon
ATATAATAAGTGTTAACACTAACAATGACACTAATAACAAAAAAATGTTACTGCTATTGTTATTATGGCACAGAGTTGTATACTGCCTAGAAGATTGATATGGTCTGATACAGGATATCAAAGACATACCATCCAATGAACATGACAAAAAAGCATAAATATATGCATAAAAAGAGATAACATTGATAAGAGGAGACAGTCAGTTCTATGAGGC
>NC_051418.1:29204398-29208368 GCF_015228065.2 Penaeus monodon
GAGATAAACACTGATAAGAGGAGGCAATAAGTTTGACACTGCAAATGAGAGTTTCTCATGTAAGCTCTAATGGATTTGTATTGGGCCACGTCCCTATAGCGAGGCCACTCAGATACAAGTTAATATTGATCTTAAATGTTAAACATCAAACTTTAATAAAACATTTCTTAATTGTATCTTTATGGAGCTAATTCTTGTTATCTCAGCATTACAAAACTAAAGTTTCTTTTGCTTTTTCCATTTAGCCTAAGCTGATTTAAATAATAATTTATAGGAATTATAATCCATCCAATATTAGAAAGTCATTTTGGGTCAGTCACACAAAATAAAATGACATAAAATTTAAAGTCGTGTTCTACCTTGTCCACGGTAATCTCCTTATAATGGCACATCAGCTGCATCACAGACACAGTGGGATAGACTTATATTTCTTCAAAGTAGTCTCTGATATTCGCAGA
Organism: Penaeus monodon; assembly: GCF_015228065.2. NCBI lineage: Eukaryota > Metazoa > Arthropoda > Malacostraca > Decapoda > Penaeidae > Penaeus > Penaeus monodon. The sequence goes on from NC_051418.1 coordinate 29,204,857, forward strand.
TGAGAGAGGCAGCAGACTAAAATAGGAAAGGAACAGAGCATGTACCTCATATCATGTCACAGTGCCCCTAAGAGGTTCACTTTTAGCCCACCGATTTTGAACAGACCATAGCGATTGCCTTCAAATTGTCTTGCGAAATAGATCTTCAAGGACAAACAACAACAGAATCAGAGACACCCAAAGCCCAGGAAAAAAGGAAATATACTCCATCTCCCCCTCCACAAAAACATTATTTAACCAAGACTTTTAACATCGCATATAAATAGTGAAAAAGAAAAACATGGATGCCATTTCAATTTGCTTTTCAAATAGAATTAAACGATGAACTACTGTGGAGTATTATACACTTACATGCAGAAAAACAGAAACAATAAATAAAAAGTGTATTAAAACTTCAATATTTTCATACAAGATGTTTTGTGATGGAAAACCATGTGTTTCTTCTCAAAACACTGACAATTTCCGGGGGAGCAGCCCTACAGAACACCAGCATTTTTTAAAGATTAAGAACTTAACAAACTTGCAAATACAAACAATTTATTCCTTACTGTCTTATTTTCCTTACTGTCAAAAGTGATCTATGACCTTGACAACTTAACATTTTGCAACAGCAAGTCTTTTTACAAACCATCATTTAATGGTTAGATTTTCTGAACTATCAACAACTGTTCTCAGTGGTATTATTTTCATTGTTTTATCCTTAAATAAAGCAAATGGTTAAACAAATAACCTTACAAACTGAAACACATCCCTAAGAATATATATTACAATAGATGCAGAGATAATCATTATAACTGCTATATTTGTACTGAACAAAACTATCAGTCAAAATAAGGAAATTAAATTTGAAAAATGACCACTTTTCATGTAAATATTTCTGTAAATATTACTGATTTAATAAACATTAGAGAACATGGAGATCAAATGTACAATAAAGCTGAAAAAGAGAGAGAAAAGGGCTTCTGTACAAGGGACAAAATGTGGTCTACAAAAGGTCCTCCATTTCTCGCATGAATTGAGAATAAGCATCGTCTTTGGTTGGTTTCCGGTCGGTTTCCTCTGCTTTCCCTCCTCCAACTTCTTTGACATCTGTGGCACAAAGAAACAATTAACTGTATAAAAACAAAATCAACTGAAGAAAAATATTTTACACAATAGACATATGCAGTAGCAGAAATCGTTGGGTTCATATTAAGTCACATTTAAAATTTAATTATTTACATGACATTTGCTAGAAAATATTTGTAATAACCCCATATTCCCTCCCCAATAAAGTCTATTGGCATTACCAATTTCCTGTCTTTTTTCTATTTCTGTCACAATTTATAAGAATTTCTTCAATGATCAACTTCACAACTCTCAACTCACCTGTCTGTGTTTTTCCCATTTTCTTTTTGTCTTCTCTCTTGACTCTGAGGGCTGTTGGCAAGAAACGGGTGACATCTGCACTCAGGTTCCTGTAAAAAAAAATCCTATGTATTAGAAATTTTGCAAGATACACTATGTTCCTAAAACCACAATCTGCTTTAGATTTTACAAACTGGAAGCAACTCTCATGTAGCATCTAAAAACATCTATCAATCAATCAATTGTATTTGCATTGCCAATATCTATGAAATGATATAAAAATTCATTTATTATCTAAAGCTAACCTGATCTGCGGCTTTGCTTCAATAGTTGCGGAGTGTTTCTTGTCATCCTCTCTGGGCCGAGCAATAAGCTGAGGTCCTGCAGATAAGACATTGGGATTGTGTGCAGGAGGTAACCCTCGTGGCGGCATCCCTGGTGGAGGCATAACTGGGGGTACACCTGGTGGTCGCATAGGAAGGCGTGGAGGCATTGGCGGTGGCATTCGCATATTTGGCAGTCTGGGAGGCATTCCCTGAGGTGGAGGACCCGGTGGGAGACGAACTCCCGGTGGAGGTGGGGAATCCCCCCCCCCCCCTTGCGCGATGGGTGGTGGAGGGCGGAAATAAAGAGGAGGACACTCATGGTGGAGCACCAGGATGCCCTGAAGGAGGTGCTCCAGGAGGAACTACTGGTGGTACACCTGGAGGCACTCCTGGTGGCACAACCTGAGATGTTCCCATTTGTCCTGCAGGACCACCTGTTGGACCAATACCTGGAGTAGGGCGAGAGCTGCTGGTTTTTGTTTGGAACACCGGGAGGTATGATGTGAACGGACACAGTGGAACCAGAAGTGCAGTTCCTGGAGGTGCAACTGGAATATTCACATGAGGAACTGGTTGACCACTTACAGGCACTGCTGAAGGTGGTGGAGCAGATGGAAGGAAAGTTGCTTGACTGGTAGGAGGAGGCTGTGATGAGGTTGTGGTTGCTGTTGGCAGTCCCACTGGGGGGCCTGGTGGTCCTCTTACTTGTGGAGGAGGGACATTCAGCATTGGTGGTTGTTGCAAGCCTCCTCTTACAGGATCTTCATCATAAAGTTTGTCTAATCGAGCCCGCAGATCAGCCTTGCGCTCAGCTTCCTTCTCCCTGAAGAGTACTTCTGTTTCTCTCATGAAGTCATCAATATCCTGACCAGACATCTGTAATAACTTGGTCTGAAGGCTAGTGAGGCCCTTTGACTTGGACATTGTAACTCTTGTGTCTTTTTCTTCATCAGATTCTTCCCCATCTTCAAACCGAATTGTGCGATTTCTTGGCTGATCCTTTTCTTTCTCAACATCTCTGTCATCATCAAGGTCTTCATTGTCCTCTGAATCCTCCCCTTTCTCCATGCCAGATACAAGAGGCTTAGGCTCCTTGGGTATTTCATTCTTATCATCTTCATCATCACTGAGTTCTGGGGGTAAAGTAGGGGGACAACCTGGTGGCTTCTTGGGCTCTGTAGTTGCTGGTACATATGCTGACATCTTTTTCAGAATGCCATGGGCTGGCACCAGGTGGGCATTAGGAACTGGCATTGGCACAACCTCAGGTGGAGGTGGTACCTCTGGGACTGAAGCATCAGGCACTGGTGGCATGTCCAAGTTTGGTAGGGGGATTTCATCTACAGTGACAGCCTGCGCATGTCGTACAGACTCAAAGTATTCAATGAGAGCTTGTCTCTTTTTTTCGTAGTCTCCTTCCATACGTCTAATTTCTACCCAGTATTCAGGGTTTTCCTTTTCATATAATTTGAGAACTCTGTCTAAGGTCTCTCTCAATTTTTTTCTCTTATCCTTTAGTACTTTTTCACTCAGAGCTGGAGGAACTTCAACATTGTATTCTGAAAAATGGAAAACAGTTTTAGAACTCACTAATAATTGTAAGAAGAACTATATACTAACAGATCAAGTAATATAATACAAACTTACATTTAAAAAAAAGAGAAAACATACCCATACTATCAATCTTCTCCATCTCCATGATAATCTGTGATGGGTCTTTTCCTTTTAAAACTGCAGCTCTTACCATCTGCCTCTGTTTTTTGTTTTTCTTCAATTCCCGCTTCCTTGCTTCTTTGCCTACAATTTAAAAGTGTTATCTGTTAAGTTCTGATCTTAAAA
>NC_051418.1:29214874-29215217 GCF_015228065.2 Penaeus monodon
ATGCACACACCACGAAATAGGAATTGAACGAAGCGTCCTGCGGATTTATCGATATATACTAAGGATATATATATAGCTAATATATTATATTCTATATATAGTCAGAAGTATACCCGGGTGGGATACTACGAGATGTAGCGATAGAGAAATTACTATATCATAGTTTATATTATATATTAGTAGAGATAAAATATAGGGTGATAGTTATATATAGCATAGACACTAGATAATATAGATCACTATGAAAGAATATTGTATTATTATAGATATATATAGATATGAGATTATACAGAACAGGACGCCGATGGCTGACGACTTACATAAATAGTCTCTGTATATTTTA
>NC_051418.1:29215463-29216921 GCF_015228065.2 Penaeus monodon
AAAAGTCTTTTCAACTATAATAGAATCTACTACTGATCATTCTTAAGAATATTTAGCCCAAAGTGGCTTGGCCCACCCCCTTTCTGAGGAGGCTAAGTCCAGTATGACCTGAGCAAGTTTGGGCCATTCTTTATCGATGTTAAAAAGCAATAACGTACTGTGCTGGAGTGCACCATGTGATACTGAGATAACACTAATTTAAAGGGTCTATGGATAGAAACAGATAAAATAATCATAAATCAATAATCATTATCAATTTAGAGCTATTAGTGAAAAAATAATTATTAATATCTTATACAATTTTCCATTGGAATAAAATACCAATGAAGACGACAATAAGAAGTTGTCACAGTAGCATGAAAACCGAACAATCTTCTAAAATCTGAGAAAATACTACAGAACTGGAGAAATAATGAAAAGACCTCACACAATTATAGCTGATGACATATGTGAAGAAAATCAACCAAGTCAAATTAGAACTGTACTTGACTGTGATATAGAAAATAGACCCTAAAATCACATCTAAAGAGCTAATTAAAGAATTGCTGAATTAAAAACTGGCTAGTGGCCAGTACATCAGCAATTTCCTCATTTGAACTAGGCATGTTTGGTATTTCAAGCACAACATGAGCTCATAACTGCTCATACCTGGAGCTTAAAACCAAATGTTTGAAAAAAAAATTAATGTGTTTCCCCACTGTTTTTTTACACATTTCGTAAATGCTACTATCCAAAGGGATGTCCCAAATATAGATATTGGGGTCGGCCCATTCCGTTGTCAGGATGAGTTCCTGAATGTAGACTCTAAGCCTATATAGCACCACCGTGCTCCAAGGGGGTGTATAAGGAGACGTATGGGAAATACAAAACCAAGAGTGAGAAAAGAACACGCAAATCACGATCTGACAATCAAATGGATGGACACGCAAACAGATACACAACAAAGGGTAACCAAGTATGGGGAGATGGGCATAAATGGGCGGAGGAAAAACTGTTTCCATTGCATTTATAGCACACAGAAAATTAAAATATCCGAATATTGACAAAAGACACAGCCAGAAGGAAAATGAGGGGGTCAGAATATATGGGATACTGATCAATCCCCTCTACAACAGAGGAGAGGGGAAATGTATCATATAAGCATGAAAATATACTCAACGAAACACACCCCCAGATATTGGCACGTATATTACAATATTGGCCACAGTTGCGAAGAAATTTTTGCCATATCTTGCCAGGAGAAGATTATGTAAGAGCGAGAACCACATTACAGACTAGACAATGAGAGGAGATGTGCAGCTCTCCCTTGAAAGGGGTTTATAGGGTAGAGCCCATATATTGTGCATCTAGTGATGAAGCAGTTTCTGCCCTTTAAATGCTAGCAAAGATCAACAAACTTCTATCACAGGGGTTCTCAAGCTGGGGGGCCATGAAGCAATGTGAAAATTTTGATGTCCA
>NC_051418.1:29217076-29217507 GCF_015228065.2 Penaeus monodon
TAGATAATAGTCACTGAATGCGCCATGGAGATTATTGTATATTGGTCAGGAGCCACAGAATGAAAAGGGTGGGAACCAGTGCTCTATCAAGTATTTTTTTGAAAGACAGATGATCCTTGGCAATTTATTACCAAATAAGAAACCAGCTGAAATTTTATGTTGCACTATCTTCAGTATTACTAGTCCCTGTCACAACACAAGGAATGAATCCTATTCTAGATAATTACTTTGAAAAGAAATAAGAAGAATCACAGGAAAGAGTAAACTTTACATGAACCCATGTCTGACTTGCAATAAACTCTCTGGAATGTATATCAGTTTTAAAATGTGTATGAGAATCATACACATATTGCAGTATTTGGGTACATAGCTAATGCTTTGATTGGAACTCTTCTAACTTAGAGAAGACGTTTTTATCCTTCAGAACCCCA
>NC_051418.1:29217856-29219024 GCF_015228065.2 Penaeus monodon
GGTCCAGACAAGTTGTCTAAATAAGCAAAACAAGGAGTACCGAATGCCGCATAATACCCAGGACATAAATATTGATGAAGTTCCAAATTGTGTATTTGTTATATTTCAGTTTTATTCCAAGATTTCCCTCAGACTCAGAACATATACCAAGTTTTGGCGCTCTATTTGAGAAATTAGCAACATACAAAATACTTTTCAGCTCTGAAAGAGAATTTTAATTAATGAATGGTATTAAGAGACACGAACATCATAGGCACACGTCATAAGCCTTTATTTTTACTTACGGGCTTGATCTGTGGGATTCATGTATTTCCCACTCTTGGTGGTATTTATGCTGCGTCTTCCCATCTTGAATTGTCTTACTGAGATCCACCTAAGAGAAAAATATATCTAAATCTCGACCATTAGCGTTGTGGTGTTTTGGGATGGAAAGAAAAGACTATCGTGTTTGTGTTGTGATTCTCCCACAATGCACCGCGGGGCTGCGGATCGCGTGTGGACAGGTCGGTTCAATACATGACCCGTTTTCCCTTAACTATGAATCTGGTGAAATAAGATGTGCTGCAATATTGTTTATTATTATCCTAGTTTAAAATTGCAATAAAAACGATTATTGTTTTCCTTTAATTTTATATGCCTTGATGAGCAAAAGCACATCATGTTATTATAAAATGTATTTAAACCCCTCAAGGATACATCACCTGAAATCTATGCAAAATGAAGTATATCTATTCGTGCTTTGTTACTTCAAAAATAGATGTTTGAATAGAACAACATAATTGTCACAAGATGTCATCAGCATTATCATCATGTTACAAATAGTTCCCGATCAGTGGTATAGTTAAACTTACTAAACAACCGTCGCTTCTCTCATTTGTTTGCTATCAATTACCTGTAAAATGTGTCATGATGAAATATATCCCCTCAACTCTTGTAAAGCCAAAATTAACAGATGCATCGCCATATTCCCTCAGCAGAAATCCACTGCCTTCCTATGTGAACAGTAATATTGTTAACTAACATGTCCCACTATTTCTCATTAATTAATCGATAAACAGACGTGACTTTAATTACGCCCTTGGAGCTGACGAATTTTAAATTGATAAAAGCCACATATGATATACACCATACATGGATACACTCCTTCATATGAGCTCTACGTGGTTGC
>NC_051418.1:29219178-29219538 GCF_015228065.2 Penaeus monodon
TCATTTATTATAAATAAAACTCGCTATCTGTATCGTTTTTAGTTCTTTATGTATTCAGTCCCCTGTGACCCAGGGAGCTAAAACTTGAACCACAAGGGTAACTTGACATGAGGAATAACATTTGCAGGTTGACATCAGGATAGGGAGTGTGGCAGAGAGTAAATCTTGCTTATTTATATTTTAAACATGAACAGAAATACTGTGTAAAGCTAAAACTTAGTTTACTGAGGTTTTACTTTGGTCCAAAGGGCCAATATGGATAAAGGAAATCACGGGGCAAGATAGCTGGGTAGGGTGTGGCGGGGGGAGTAGGCGGAAAAAAACCTACCTCATTATGTAGGTCAGGTTGACACTTTAGCG
>NC_051418.1:29219565-29219642 GCF_015228065.2 Penaeus monodon
GCTGGGGGGAATTTGGTAAAAAAATGTCTTTCCGCAAGCCCCCGAATCCCCACACACACACCCACAAATATATTTTA
>NC_051418.1:29219680-29219795 GCF_015228065.2 Penaeus monodon
ATTAAAAATTTTTGTTTTATTTTTTGTAAGAGAGAACTTTTTTACTGAAGTAACACTAAAAAGAATTAAGGCAAATTTTTTTAAATCTTAGTCGAAAAAGCCAACTTATTCTACA
>NC_051418.1:29219840-29222143 GCF_015228065.2 Penaeus monodon
AAAAAGTTCATTTTGGACACTTAAAATAAAAGGTTTTTATAAAGAAAAAAAGAAAGAGATACTTGGTTTGATTTTATTCTCGTGCTTTTCCCATTTTCTGGTGCCATTCCAATCCCTGTTTTTATTTTACACTCCGTGGTCTGACTGACTAAATTACCACTGGAATAACTGCTAAATTAAAATCGTTTTTCACTAAATCAGTAAACGTAAATATACCGTACTTTTTTCCTTTTTTTCTATATTAAAAATACAGCCGAGACTACTGAAACATGTGCATCCTGATAGCAACTAACAAAAGATGAGATTACAGAGTAATTATGATATTGAAATCTGAGTTTCATTATTAAAGTTGTAACAATTCTAAATAATGTACAAAAATGCCCTTTTTTAGGGAAACACAAAAAGGGGGGAAAAGGGTTTAAATGAAAAAGACGCCCCCTGTTTCGTGGCTACTGAGACCTATTCAGAGAACTTTGTTTTAAAAAATAAAATATAGAAAGCTTAGACAGTCGTCTGAATTTTCCTGATGTTGAATTTTCTGATTAGGTTTCCCATCTTTCAAACGGTATGTAGATCAAACCCCATCCCTACGCCCCTAAAATTTTCCTTTCGATATCGTTAAAAGGCCCATTCAGATCCTCCAGTTGCTTTACAAGTCCGTTGTCGTGTAGTAAGTTTGCCACAGCGATCAGGGACGAGCGGATGTCTTGTGCCGATCTACCTGTTCCTCTGGCCACGCCCGAGACCGCCGCCTTCACCTTTTCTTCTAGAGCTCCGGTTGAGACACTCGGGGTTCCCCCTCAAAGGAAAAGGGGCGAGAGGCACTTTTATTTCGCAGGGGCTCCGAAGACGGATAAAGAAAGTCCCCTGTGGTTCGAGAACATTCCCGCAAAGGAAAGTAGAGGCCGCAAGTGAGGCGTCCATTCTGGTCACGTCCAACGAGCGTCTTAAAGGGGTAGACGAGGTTGCGGCGCTCCGCGACGTCTACACCAAGGGAAAAGGGTCCCCGCAATGTGTATCAAGCTGATGTGATGGTGAGGCGACTTCCCCTCCCGCTCCTCTGTCACCTCCCACGACACGAAGGCGGGGTTGTCGGGCCAGTAACTGTACCGGTAAGTCCTCACTACCTCCGGGCGTGCGGTGTTGGCCATTATGGCTCCCGTCTGCGGGGCCTGCCCATCCTCCATTACTGTGATTGGGACGCCGACGTGGTAGCCAGGATCTAGCAGCAGGACGCCTGCTCGGCCTGAAACGCGAAAGGGGGGCGCAGACCAAAAAAGTGCCCTTCTCGCAGTGTTGCGGGGGGACTTCGGGGGGAGCAGTACCACTACGGTCTACCTCCTCCTCACCATACCTGAAAGATAAAAATATTACTGGTTATATGAAGAAAATGGCTTTTGGGCGACATATCAAAATCAAACTTGATTATTCAATTATTTGACTTGTAGGTGTTTCAGATTTATTTCCTACACCATATTCTACTAATGCATAAGCTGCCAATTAATAATATTCCGTTCTCTCTAACGTTACCACGACACAGCGGTTTCTCTCTTTACCTGGTAGGGGCGAAATCCTTAACCCGGATAGTGGACCAAGGCAGAGAGTCTAGTCGTGAGATCACAAGCCAGGCCTACACACGTGTAGCGCCCGGGTAAGATTGGAGGATCATAGTCCCTGTAGAATTCGTCAAGGTCTGGGTACTCTTCTTGTGCCAAGACGTATTCCTTGCTGAACCTGCGGAGAAGAGGAAATATCTTTCATTTCAAGTACAGGAAATTTTAAATTTATAAAAAACACAAACAAAACAATTATAATGTTATGCAGTTTTCCATCATCAGCAGATAAAAAAAAACATATGATAATTATTAGAGTGAACTCACAGGATGAAGTTGGAGACGGTATCATAGCTGTGCGCCGAAAGGACATGGCGGAGATGGAGGCTCACTTTTCCCAGGAACCTTTCGTAGTTATCCAGGTTCTCGAAGTTGAGTTCCGGCCCCTGCGCAGCCCCACTCCGGGAGGGGTAGAGCGCGATTCCAGCGGCCACTCATCCCCGCCCCAGTCGCTGTCATCGTCATTTTCGTGTCCCATTCATCAGCGGTCAAGGGGTCGTCCGATGCAGGCGGGTCACCCGTACTAACTTCCGAAGTGCCCACGCCACTCTGGTACCCTGAGGAGGAGGACGACCACGCCCAGAAGGAGGCCTCCGCGATATCCTGAGACAGTCGGGACACATCCCGTCCGTCGCATTCGCTACAGAAAGAAACAGTCTGTGAGTGATAGCTGTTTTGACACGCTTAGGT
>NC_051418.1:29222177-29222745 GCF_015228065.2 Penaeus monodon
TTATGGCACACATTATACCAACAATAATAACAGTAGTAAACAAAAAATTATCATACGAGGGATTCTAATATAAAGAGATATTAAACTAAAACAATATAGCTGTTATTGGTCCTGCATTTTCCCTAATTGACTTCACTCAAAAAGGAAACCTAACCTGACATCACTGCAGGATCCCGCCGAACTAAGCCCAGCGTCCAGGACTCCCTGGCTGGGGGGGCGGAGGGGGGCACCCGGGCTGGTGCCAACCCCGGATTTGGTCCACAGATGCGCCCGTGCGAGTCAACTGGGCCAGGTCACGCCCAGCCTCGCCCAACGGTCGAAGTGGGGGGCGGCCGACACTTTCTCCTCGGCGCCCACACACACGCCCGCCTCAGCCCTCGGGGGCAGACACGCACTCGTGCTGCCCCCATGCCCACTCAATGGTACTCCTTTGTCTGCTGCGAAAAGAGAGAGAAAGAAGGTAGAGTGAACTGATCGGGGCAACCATGAAATGGGCCATGGTTTCCTGTGCAAACCGACGGTCAGGTATTAACAATAACATATATATAATGGTAAATAAGCAAATAAA
>NC_051418.1:29222770-29225287 GCF_015228065.2 Penaeus monodon
CCCTTCAACTATTTCCATGTACAACACTATGATCACAAAAAATGTATCTTATTTAAAGGTGTGCGACATTGAAACAACAGGAATTTTAAAGCTACGCTGTGGAATATATTGATCCACAATTCCCATGACTAGACCGAGATCGCCCTGCCATAAACAAAACTACTGCTTCTAGAATTACCAGTGACTTCGAATGTAATAAATGATGATAGCAGTTATACGTGAACACTATAACCTTGTAAAAAATATGAACCTAAAATCATAAAAGCAATCAAATGCCTATCGAAATTCAGATTAACAATTTTGCATCGAATATAATTATATAAAAAGTGATGATGATAATATTAAAAAATAACATGAAAACAACAAGACATAACAACAATAACTATGAATACTGCGAATAAGTCATAATGTTATCGATACAAGAAAAATAATACCAAAATAATTAAAAAAATAATAAATAAATATCACACAGCACCATGAACAAATAAAACAACAGCCAAGAAAAAATTAAAGTGACTCTGCAGTGTCCCGTCACCTTCAACTGTCAAAGGAATTTCTGCTATTTATATTACATAACAAGTGCATCCAGTCATTAGAAAAAAATCATCTCTTCAACTATTTGGAACACAAAACTAGGTGTTTAGCTGAATTATAAATATACACATCGCAGAAGTTGACTGTCTTAGAAGTTAATAAAATTCTTCGAAACGATATGAAAAAACGGCACGAAAATGGAGAGAATGAGTCACTCTTCTAGGGTCGAAGCTGATGCATTGACCTTTAAAAGGTTCGAGCGATTATCTTGTATGGTATGCAAATGAGTTTTACCTCATTCGGTTTTGCTTCGTGGTTATTGTACTCACGTGGCGCAAGGCATATATATAGTTGAATTCGCAATCTTCCCAGTTGAATTATCTATCTATATGTATTATGTATTTATCATAGGAAATGTTAGCGCATACTGCTAGACTTACTCATTTGAACAAAAGACAGAAAATAAAGATTACATGGCAAGACAAAGAAACAAAGAGAAGTACACGCACGCAACTGAATTCCATGGGAAGAACGGGCCCGTTTGCCGAAACGAAATCTCAAGACAAAATAAGGATTAAAAAAAAATAATAATAAATAAATGGGATGGTCGAAGTCCTGTCACGAACGAAACAAAACTGGTTTCAGCCGGTCCTAAACCGCCCACTTCCCACACACTCGCCACCTGCAGGATATCATGCCGCGACACGTGCATACTTCGTGGCCATGCTGATAGTCGTCCCAATCACGGCCGCCTGGGATTTTTTATTCGTCCCACCTTTTGGTTATTTGCTTGTCGAATAAGAAAGGATTTTAGTTCGATCTCACATTCTGTTTTTTTTAAGGTTCTTGGTGACAGTGCTTGTTGAACATCTTGCACCGTCACCACACGCTTTTACTCACAGTTTTATGAAAGCAATCACTCGTCTAACGATTATATTTCTCATTAACACTCCCAAACTCCAACCCTTTTTTTCCCCACCAATAAAAGAACCCCCCTAATTAAAAAAAACACAAATGTGATCCACCACGACCACCGAAGAGCAGCAGCGTACTTACCCATACAATGCTCTGGCACTACTGGCTGTCTCGCTCACGCCGAGGCTTTGCGCCCTCGGGTTTTCAGCGGCGATTGATGGCTGCAACGGCGCCTGCGCACCTTTTATCGCCGCGGACGGGGAGTCGGTGGCCACATTTTGAATTTTGCGGTATTTCTTTTCCGTATTCTGTTGTGGCGTAGTTTGTAAATTTGGGGTACGAGGTCGTGCGTGAAAGGGAAGTCTGTCGAGGTGGAAGGATGTGTGTACAGGAAAGGGATCTGATAATATGAGAGATGCTGTAATTTTTAAATTTCCGTAGGAAGGGGATATGTGGGAAGAACTTGAAATGGTCAGCTTGAGATAATGACTGTTATCATATATCATTAATGATAACGAAATGAAAGTTGTTGACTACAGAATAAATAATCATCATCATTATTTATTAGATGATGACAAACGCCAATTCATCTGTTATTTTATGAACTCTGCGGATCGAAATCTGTCTATAATGTTAGTCGTATTCATCAGCATATAACGATTTCAGATTTCAGATGAAGTGTCTGTAACTTTAATGAGGACCTTTTTTTATTTTTTTAAGACATTCAGCGTTATTTATTTAATTCTAAGTATTTTACTTTTCTTGTGTTTTCCTTAAGGTTTGCCAAGTCTCTTATACAGCAACTGATTTTCTATTGCCATTTCTTCGTATTGGAGCAAATGTAGATTTATGATTTTGTATTTACGTAGGTATAACCATGTTACCTGTCATCCAGTCACAAAAGTTCAGATTGAATGTTATTCTTGGTTATCCCCGTTTTACATTTTAAAATTGGGGGGCCCAAAAACCAGGGTGAGATTTTTTCGATAGGGGGGCCTTGGATCGCTTACGAGTATCTGCCTTTTTTTTGGGGTTTAGGGCCCGGTGTGTTATCTTCCCCCCACCCTG
>NC_051418.1:29225509-29225900 GCF_015228065.2 Penaeus monodon
CTTTAGTCTAGCAAGTTGCGTAAATGCGAAACCCTGCAATTGACGTACCCACTCATCATGCTATCCTTATCACAGCCAGAAGGTATGTTTCGCCTACTCTCTAGCAGAGTCACCTGCCTCACCTGGACTTCCCCGCTGCATTAATTCATTCAGCCATGTCACCTTTCCTATCCGCTAGGCACTTGTGAAGCCACCTTTTTCACCTAGCTTAGGTATGAGTCATATCACGGTTTTTATTATCTAACTCCCCTTGTGTCATTTCACAAGGCCACTCGGATCAGTTAGTTGTAAAGCGAGATTTATGTAACTTTACTGACAGCTGAATGCGATGTCACACTCCAAACCAATTTGTCAGTGAAGACAGAACTGCAGTTGAAACTGTAATCCTAAA
>NC_051418.1:29225971-29226135 GCF_015228065.2 Penaeus monodon
CCGTGTGTGGTAATTCCAATTGGCTTCCTTGATGGGTTTGGTTAATCTTAAAACCTTGATATCTTAACATTTTTCAAAAGAAGAATCGTCTTTAAGATAAGGAATAGAGACTGTGTCTCCCCTATCAAGGTCTTACCTACCTCTCCCTGGCCACAGTGTTTAAC
>NC_051418.1:29226225-29226340 GCF_015228065.2 Penaeus monodon
TTGTTCACTTCGTACGCTAACTCACCTTCCCCCCCCCCCCCCCAAGAAAAAGCTGAAATAACGCCCCTGGGTCTGCGTATATGTATACGTATGTGCAGTTCCTTTGGTCTGGTTC
>NC_051418.1:29226416-29226640 GCF_015228065.2 Penaeus monodon
AGGCTCTCTACCGGATCAAAGCAATTGTACTTTGTACTGGTTTTCTCTTTTCGCTCACCTTTGTTTTGTTTTTTTCCTGCTATTATAATGAGCGTAATGATATTCCCGATACATCCTTGACACATTTGTTCTGGCACCCCTATTCGCAGTTGGCAGTCAAGGAGTGCCAGTTGAGAGTTGTGCTTACCTTTGATTTCAACTTCAGAGAGATCTACTCAGTCAGA
>NC_051418.1:29226835-29227635 GCF_015228065.2 Penaeus monodon
GGGGGGAGGCGTTGGCACAAGTACAGCCTGATTTTCATGTGAGGCTGTAAACACAAGAACTTTCCCTGAATATCTGAAACGAAATTCAGGGAAATTTAACAATAAAATGCTTACTTGGTCTCTATAACATCTTTTACAAGGTCAAAGAAGGGAAATTTTCATGAATATGTATTATTCTAGGCCGTTTACAGGGCATTTTGGCAAATGTTCTTTGTTATAATACCTGAAACATGAAAATCAGTTCAGGGAAGTTAGAGACGTTCTATATTTATATTTAAGGTGACTATAACATGTATATATTACATCAAAGTAATTTGCAGAGATCATCACTTTAAAATTCCAAAGTTCCAATGATTTGAACACCTGTCCGTGTCCCCGTTCATGGTCACGTGCTTCCATGCTCTGTCAAAGCATAAACCTAACTGGCAACTCCCGGATCAGCTGATGCCGATTAACGGTTGACGCAATCACTACTCTCCCTGACTGACTATTCGTCTACTTGTGTGGCACGAATCATCTAACGTCTCTTGTAATTAAAATGGCGCTCGTAGAGACTCGTTAGTGAAATAAACTGCATCTTTCATTGGCACCTAGTAGTATACCGTGTTCGTCTGCAATTTGTTTTATTATATATGATTAATTTCTCATATCACCTGGACAGCTGATCCCATCTGTGTAAAAATAAACGCAGTTTCAGCGGCTTCGAATAGCCCTCAAGGACTGTCTTTTCTCCTGTGTCATTACCTTGTTTGCATGTCGACAACAGACCTTCTTGCAAGACGTTCCAGTAATTGTTCTAT
>NC_051418.1:29228273-29229000 GCF_015228065.2 Penaeus monodon
CAATGTGGTGCATCATTTGGTCCGACCAAAGTTCAAGGAGAACTCAGATCAGAATAGATACATTTGTACTGTGTTCGACAATTTTGTTCTAAAGTGGTGACACACGTAGCAACAACAGCGATAAAGAGAGCTAAAAAAGGTGACTCTAGGAAGGGTCACAAAAAATACGTTTCTTTTATGATGGCACTATGATTACTACTCTACCCCTCATTATAAGAGAAACAATTGAATTAGTCCTAATGGCCATTAGTTCTTACCCTATTAAGACATATCGAAAAAAGGAAGGAGAACTCACACATTATCCGCATTCTCTTGTTGGTCCTTATCTTAAGGAGTAACTGCCAGGTTGTCCTCCTCGCCCACACCCTTCCCTTCGTCGATAGGGTTATCGGGGGGACAAATTACCGTTTTGATTTGTAATATGTATTTTGATGTAAATCTATATCGAAAAAAAATTAAAGCAGAATTTCTTGCTGAATCATATGCTTTACATATGCTTAGATAGACTCTCTTCTAGGCCGCGTGTCTGTTCAAGTGACCTGCCACGATGCTGATATTATGCTTGTACCCAAGCAAGCACAAAAATAGAACTTGACAAACGCCTCACGTCCATGAGTTTTACTAGTGTTATGATTGGCAACTTCTTTTGGCTCTCATCTCAACAGGAATCAGTCAATTTGAATAGGTGAAAGATATTTACCTTAGCTTTTGACTGGACATGTTTATC
>NC_051418.1:29229062-29229777 GCF_015228065.2 Penaeus monodon
GCTATATCTGGTTATATCTTGACACATTGCTGTGGCATATAATTCTGTTATTAGCGGCCAAGGAGAACTTCCGTGCAAAGTGTACCATGTACTGCATACTACCTACGTCTGCCTGTGACTGGAAATGGTTTTGGGTGATCAGCATTTTCCTTATTACCTTTGCATATGTAAGGCATCTGTAGCGTTCGTACCTAAACCCCATGCGCTGTAGGTAAGCAGGGCCTCTTTCTTCTCTCTCTTGCTGTATTTATCTGTCTATCTCTCAGCCTTTTACTCTTTTTGTCCTTTAAATCAAACGGTCTCCGAGTATTGAGTGCGTGCAGGCATACAAAAACAAAAACAAAAGCCGAACAGGTCACCTGTTCTGTCTTGGCTTTCGAGAGATCTCAAAGCCCGCTCCTTCCAAGGGCTTATATATTTAGTCGTAATTATGGGCCGAAAGACGTGACAGGTGCCTCTGGGGGAAGGGGGTGGGTGCAGGCAAGGTTCGGGGTAGAGGGGGGAGGGCAGCACAAGGCTCGGGGTAGAGCTGAAGGAGATTTCTGCGTAGAAGCTTGTATCTGGGTTCACACGTTACATTGCAAAGATGGCAAGCAAGGAGACTCAAGGTGGAAGATGCGAATAAAGAGACACAGGGCGGAATAGATAAGTTATTAAGAGAGGAGTGTAGAGACTGGTTTTATCTGGAGTAGTTGAAGGCTGCATAGCAGCTGGG
>NC_051418.1:29229811-29229959 GCF_015228065.2 Penaeus monodon
TTTCCACTCGCTTGTAATTTTTCTCTTTACTTACACGGCTACTGATGTGTAGGAGAAAAACTTTAGCCTGCATGAGTATATTTATGATTTATATTCCGTATGTTTTTATCACTATATAACATACCCAGAAATCACATAAAAAGTGCTG
>NC_051418.1:29229997-29230679 GCF_015228065.2 Penaeus monodon
CACAGAGATTGTACACATGTATTTGCACATGTACACATGTGAGAAGAGAGAAATGGGGATGGGTTAGTGGGAGATTATGGCAGTAGGAGTAGGGAGAAGAGGAAGAGGACTTAGTGAGGAAGGGTAGAGAGAGTAGGGAGAGGATTAAGGGGTTAGGGAGAGGAAGAGGTCAGGGAGGTGGAGGTAGCAAGATTAGTGAGAGGAAAACAGGAGAGTGAACATAGCGAGAGTAGAGAGAGGAAAGAGGGAGATGAGGAGGTCATGGAAGGTGGAAGTAGCAAGAATAGAGAGATGAGAGAGAGAGAGGAAGAAGTCACGGGAACAGGAGTTGGCGAGAGTAAGAAGAAAAAGGAGAGGTTAGAGAGAGGAGGAGGAGGTCAGGGAGGTGGAGGCGGCGAGAGTAGGAAGAGAAAGGTGAGGTTAGGGGAGAGGTCATAGGAGGTGGAGGTTACGAGAGTAGAAAAAGGAAGGAGGTGTTAGGGAGAGAAGGTCATAGACGGTGGAAATAGCGAGAGTAGGGAGAGGAAGGAGGGGGTAGGAAGGGATGGAAGTCACGAGTAGGTGGAGGGAGCGAGAGTAAGGAGAGGAAAGAGGGGTTATGGAGGTGAGGGGGTCATGGAGGGGTTACGGGGAGAGTTTGTGGAGGATAACGTGCGGCAGACTCCAAGGGAATGTTGGCAGC
>NC_051418.1:29230704-29231223 GCF_015228065.2 Penaeus monodon
GTCCTCCCCCCCCGATCTGCTCTTGCTTTTCGCTGAATTATATTTTAGGTGGAGGTTTGGTTGTTCGTTTCACAATACTGCTTCTTTGTCGAATGGTATTTCACATTAGATTTTCGTAATTATTATGTCCTTCCTTTTTTTCTAAATCTAATATCGATAAGGAAATAAAAATGGAAGACATTAGATAACGTTTTGCGACGGAAATCTAATCCATCATCTACGATTCACCGTAACATGGCCAGGATTCTATTTTCCATTCACACGTTTCGGAAGCCAAAGTCATGTGTTTAGATTAAGGCGTAGCAGTTGAACCTTATGACGTCAACAGTTTCGAATTATGAATATAATAACTCTTATCGCTTTCA
The DNA here is from genome assembly GCF_015228065.2 of Penaeus monodon. Classification (NCBI taxonomy): domain Eukaryota; kingdom Metazoa; phylum Arthropoda; class Malacostraca; order Decapoda; family Penaeidae; genus Penaeus; species Penaeus monodon. The sequence continues at coordinate 29,231,070 of NC_051418.1, forward strand.
TTATTTCGTAATACTCGCCACGTGCCAAGTCGACAGCCCCCGTGTATAGCTTGGACAGAATATTGTGGATAATAATATACCACCCTTTTTATACTAAGAAAATTGGTAGTTTCGTCAAGGAACTCGACATCCTTTTTTTTACGAAACGGAGATA
>NC_051418.1:29233177-29233291 GCF_015228065.2 Penaeus monodon
TGAATCAAGTCCAAGGGTGAGGGTCAAGGTCAAATAGTTTAGGGAAAGTTTTACTTAGGATGCAAGGTAATCCTGTTGCTAAAATTCTTATAGTTTTTCCTAATTCAGAGAGCT
>NC_051418.1:29233420-29233594 GCF_015228065.2 Penaeus monodon
GTTATCGTCAAAAGTTCCTCATCAGACGAAGCAAAAAATCGAAATGGATACTCGAAGAAATGAATCAAGTCCAAGGGTGAGGGTCAAGGTCAAATAGTTTAGGGAAAGATTTACTTAGGATGCAAGGTAATCCTGTTGCTAAAATTCTTATAGTTTTTCCTAATTCAGAGAGCT
>NC_051418.1:29233807-29234238 GCF_015228065.2 Penaeus monodon
CAGATGGATAGACAGGTAAATATTTAAATTATCCATAGTGCACTGTTAAGTTCTATCCAATATGAAATTAAACTGGACGTAGGCACAATTTGTGCAAATAAATATAAACCAAACGAATTTAAAAACCCAATGCATAAACTGCACGTTTACTTTTAAATATAATTTCATAATTTTAACTGGGGTTTTAAGCTTCACTCTCCAAGCAAGGAAGTGACTCATAGACCTCTCTTTCATATTTGATCAAGAGGAGTTCACAGAAGGCAGATGGCTCTTGCTTTGCCATGTTGACTGTGCAAAATTGCCAACAGTACTGTAGGTTCTCTCTGAATGTGCGAAGGTAGCTGTCAGTTAGACAGTAGTTTCGTACTTAGTTTTATTGATATTTGTTTATACAAGTACCCAGAGTTGACGTCTTCTGGGATTTTGATATT
>NC_051418.1:29234395-29235872 GCF_015228065.2 Penaeus monodon
ATTTCGTTTGCGTTGTAAGGCATATCAGTGTAATATTTGCTTTAATGCAATTTTTTTTTTTGCTTATAAAACATTAATCAAAAATTATAAATACGGTCTTAATAAATTTAAAGTCGGCGGAACGATTCTCAAGGAGGAAAAAAACCCCACTGATGGGTTTGACTAGTGAAGAAAAATTATATGATAAAAGCCATTTAATCAAAATGATTACACTATCATCATTATCATCCCCATGGTTATTATTACAATAATTGTTGTCATCGTAAATACCTGTTAATTTATTATTCTTTTAGATACAACTGATGATATAGACGTTATCATGCACACTAGTACATAATTTCTTTTTGTTTGTTTAAAATTATGAGTTATCACTGCCGCCTCTATTTTACTATTATCGTTATTACTGATAAACCTATTATAATAATTTTCATTGACATTATTACTATGTTCCTTATTATTACCGAAAAACATTTTTTTTCTTAAATTTGGGGTTTAAATAATTACCATTGTTAACTCTAACATCATATTATTCATTATTGATTATGATCATTGTTACTACTAGTAAAAGTAAAATTGCTGTAATAAACCGTTACTCTTTTTTACTATCAAAATTATGATTATATTAATTTTCTGCAATTATTTTACCTTAATTATCATTACTCATTATATTTTCTGCTATTACCAGTTCTGCAGTCATTATAACTGTTTTGGTCATCAAATATCATTATCTGATTACAAAATTTTTAGTAGTGCTTCCTTATGATAATTCGACTTAACGAATACTTTGCAAGAAAAAAAAAATATAGTCCATATAAAAAAGTTCATTCTCCTAACATACCCAATGATCGATCTTTCCTGTTTCTTTTTATGCACATGAGCAATGGATTAAAGCAAGTAAAATACAACGGGAAAAAGTGCAAGGACAGAAATCGTTGTAAACTTTTTTGTGCCCGTTATTTGTGTCATAACCGCACAGTACGTCATTTTTAAATTTCTTCCTTTCGTGTTCATGTGTTCACTGACGCGTAATCCTCAAGGACCAAGCCGCCATACGGCTTCCTTTAGACTTACTCTCTATTTAAACGTGAACGAAGACCAATGTAGAAGTCGTCAGATTTTTAGGAACTCTAAGTCAGATAATGAATGCAATGCTGCAGCGGCAATGTTTCTTCATTAACATGTAATGAAAAAGAAACACGGAACCTTTTTAGAACCGGAAAAGTGGAAGGAAAAAAAACAGAGGAAGTGCAAAAACAGATGACACAGAAACAGAAGTAAACGTGTGTGGAAAGGGAAATAGACAGGGGCAGTAAAGGAAAACAGCTTGTGAGAAGTAGAATTCGAGGCGCTTCCTGACTTGTACACAGCTAATGTTGCATCTGAAGACCCCTTACGATGACGATGAGGGAAAATCTCTATCGAGACTACATACTGTAGGACACTGATGCTCAGCGGTGTTGATAGCTGATTTGGTAGC
>NC_051418.1:29236178-29237095 GCF_015228065.2 Penaeus monodon
GTATGGTATTATGAAAAAATAATTGGAAAATGATGACTTTTAGTACGTTATCTAATCATTCGAATCCACTTGTTATGAAATGTGATTTAATTTGTTTTAATCCCCCGGTCCCTTTGAAGAATTCTTATTCAGCAATACGTTCGATACGTTATGACTTTGTTTCACTTGTATTCGCTCACCGTGGCTAATCTCTGTAATATCTCACCACGGCCACAGAAAGAGACCTCACGCACTCTTATTGTGTCCCCTCAAAATTGTCTAACAGAATGCATTTTATTCTTTTGTGGTACATGCTTTGTCCACTGGGATGAGGAGAGGCCAACGTGACCTTGCTGCGTCTTCTCTGCCGTTAAAATATCCATTTTGTGCACAAAGCTCTTCACGCAAGAGAGTTATGCCAGATATCAACAAGAAGATAGTTGGAGAACACTTGTATTTCATCCTTTATTATAAATGTATATCTACAGTATTTAATTTATTCCTTGCTGATTCATATATGATATTTAAATACACTAATGTCCTGCCGCAAATGGTAAATGGATCAGTATGCCAGACTGACTCAGTGTAAGACATCAGTGTAATGTGACCTCAGAGACGTGACTGGATTGATCAGATCTGCATCGTGTGCCAGCTTTAATGAACACACAATATATTTTAGTTTTACAGACGGAATGTTAACCAGTGGCGAGTGTTATATGTCTCCTGAGTCATGATTCGAAACTTATGGAGACCGCATATGAACTTCCGTAGACAGCAATAACTTCTTTCAAATTCAGCGATCATCATTGACTCTCTTGGCTTTCTATAACTCATCAAGAAATGAGAGTCACTCATTTTAGCCCTTTTTCGTTTGTGCTTTTTCGGGAAATGTTGCCATTTAAGATTACTTGTTACTGTTAATAGAAATATTTGAATGT
>NC_051418.1:29237191-29237280 GCF_015228065.2 Penaeus monodon
TATTCATAATCGATATTGATCTTATCATCATGCGATATCAAAAAAAGGTTAATGCCGGAACGTAGAGTGGCATATCGATTAGTGGGTAG
>NC_051418.1:29237319-29237580 GCF_015228065.2 Penaeus monodon
ACAAAGAGACAAACACATGCGCACACATATTCTGTCAGTCAGACAGATTAAGTATGCAAAAAATGTGTATGTGAGTTGAAGTGCATCTCATTCCTTACCTTCAACACTATTTAGTCATCTCATAGTTCCAAGGTCTTTCCGTTGGCTGCGGCAATCCCCTTGCAGTTTGCTTTGAAGGAATTTTCCCCTGTCCGAGACTTGAATAACATTAAAGTTGCATAAGAATAAATGGCATGAGTGTGAAAACTGTTCATGTGGCAG
>NC_051418.1:29237899-29237969 GCF_015228065.2 Penaeus monodon
GACCAATATTGCAAGTTGGAAATGACTTGGCACTATACTTTCGCATCATATCAGTATCAATTTGTCGTTG
>NC_051418.1:29238650-29239349 GCF_015228065.2 Penaeus monodon
GAGCAAGTGACATTTCAGGTCCGTAAACGTTCATACTGACCTTCAGCAAATGCCATCGTTACAAAACGCCAAAATCAAAAGCCATTTCAAGCTAATTGGTCGTGGTGTTAATGCAACCTTAATTGCCTAGCTTGCACATTCATTGATCATGTAATATTTCCGTCCAAAACAGTAATAAATAAAAAACAATCGGTAATAACGCTCTTGTTTATGCTAGATGAAACATAATGAGACAAGACATAAATAGTAAAATTAATTCCTAATCGCTTGATTATCTGTTTCCGCCTCATCTTTTGTGACGTCAGGATACTCTCACTCGGCCGGCCATGAATCCTATGACGCAACGAAAGTACGAAAACGTGTATCCGGATTTTGCCACTGGAAACGTCCGGTTCCTTGGGAAAACCGAAACTTATATAATAAAGGCGCAATTATACGAAATGGGTACAGTACTTACGCTATTACACTTGTTAGATTCATGATTAAGTGCATGTGTTTAGGTATATGAAGATAGATGCATAAATACATATTCATAAATCTGTCAATAAACAATAAGTTATTATATGCATTATTATATGCATTGTATGCATTAAGTGCATGAAATATAAAAATGATGAAAGAAAGAATATATAATCTAAAAATACAATTTGTACAAACAAGCAAACGCACTCACAAACATGCATTCACAAACACACATAA
>NC_051418.1:29239446-29239583 GCF_015228065.2 Penaeus monodon
ATGAGTCACCACTTTTGCTTCCCCTCCAGAATGCCATTGGTAAATCAGTAAATCAGCTGCTGTCATCCATGTGCATGAAAAGTGACTGACCGCTACCTCCACATATCATGAGCGAAGGAAAGGGTCTGCGAACATGC
>NC_051418.1:29240025-29240103 GCF_015228065.2 Penaeus monodon
TATTGATTGGGAAATTGTATGACCTAAATCCGTGCGCGACTGTGTTTTTCCAACTGCAGAGACAGTTTTATGTTGTGT
>NC_051418.1:29240203-29240914 GCF_015228065.2 Penaeus monodon
AAAGACTTGCTGTTGCAAAATGTTAAGTTGTCAAGGTCATAGATCACTTTTGACAGTAAGGAAAATAAGCAGGATAATTGTTTGGTATTTGCAAGTTTATTAAGTTCTAATCTTTAAAAAATGCTGGTGTTGCTGTTGGCTGCCCCAGGAAAATTGTCAGTGGTTGTAGAAGAAACACATGGTTTTCCATAACAAAACAGCTTGATGAAAATATTGAAGTTTAATAACACTTTTTATTTATTGTTCTGTTTTTCTGCAATGTAAAGTGTATAATACCCACAGTGTCATTTTAATTCTATTGAAAATAAAATATGAAATGCATACATGTTTTTCTTTTTCACTATTTATATGGAATGTTAAAAGTCTTGGTTAAAAGTTTTGGAGGAAGGATATATTCATGTTTTCCTGGGTTGTTCTCTGATTCTGTTGTTGTTTGTCCTTGAAATCTATTTCAAGACAATTTGAAGCAATATCTATGGTATGTCAAAATGTGGGATAAAAGGAAACCTCTTAGGGCCTGTGCATGATGGTATGCTCTGTTCCTTTCCTATTATTTAGCCTCTAAATCTGGAATATCAAGACTATTTGAAGAAATAAAATCTATCCAATGTGTCTGTGCAGCTGTGCATTATATAATAACAAGGAGACACATTTTAAATTTTAGTCATTTATTTGGAACTGACCCAAAATGAACTTTCTAATATTGGATGG
>NC_051418.1:29240945-29241089 GCF_015228065.2 Penaeus monodon
ATCAGCTTAGCATAAATGGAAAAAGCAAAAGAAAACTTAGTTTGTAATGCTGAGATAACTAAGAAATTAGCTCCATAAGTACAAAATTAAGAAAATGTTTTATTAAAGTTTGATGTTTAACATTGAAGATCAATATTAACTTGT
>NC_051418.1:29241727-29241893 GCF_015228065.2 Penaeus monodon
AGATCTATTGGGTTAATTCCTCCCTTTCAATGAATACTGTTTTCTAGCCTTTTCATTTTAACCCACTTTTTAAACACTTTTTATTTATTGTTCTGTTTTTCTGCAATGTAAAGTTTATAATACCCACAGTGTCATTTTAATTCTATTGAAAACAAAATATGAAATG
>NC_051418.1:29241924-29242013 GCF_015228065.2 Penaeus monodon
CTACAGGGTAGATGTTGCACTGAGAAGATTTTAACCCACTAATACAACGGTGCAAGTATATATGCAGTTGAAATCTGGATTCATCATCC
>NC_051418.1:29242280-29242433 GCF_015228065.2 Penaeus monodon
GGAAAACGGTAGTGATTACCCAACACCATTGGGTCAGCTAATGCTGCTATCCACCGCCCAAGAACTGTAGACAACTAGGCACTATTATGCCAACATTACCTGTCCCTGACTTTTGCAACACAATTGTTTCTTTTACTTTTTGATGGGCAACAT
>NC_051418.1:29242875-29243687 GCF_015228065.2 Penaeus monodon
ACATAGATTTGTAAATATATAGTCATCTGTTCTATCTTATTCCTAACTTTTCTACAACACAGGTTTGGGATTCAGATAATAAGAGGTGAGAGTTAAGAGAATCAAAGAATTGGAGGGAGAGTATTATAAATTTTAAAGTTCAGAAGACCCACAGAAGAATTATTCTTATTAGCATTAAAGAAATATATTCATGTTTTAAATTTTTCTGTCTTCATGTATTTCCCCTTTTTATGTAATAATAACCTTAGCATTTAATATTTTTTAAAAGTAATTTTATAGATTTCTGCCATCATATACTTGGGTTTTTCACATAAACAGCCTTATTTTCTTTTCCTCTTGTAATCTGATCTTTAAAACAATAACTGAAATATCCAACCCCTCAACTTCTGCCACTTCTTCCTTTCATCCTTCTATTCTATATAAATTCCCTCTGGAATTGTTAAGCACACAAAAAATTAATCTTTCTTACAGTGAATATGTACAAAACATCTCAACTGTATTTTTATTTACATTGGAAAGTACACTGCTACATAACTTATAAACTTACAAAAATTAACAGAGAAAATGGATCTATTCTTTTCTTAACATTTAGCTCCATCTGTAGTGAGCATAAGCACGGTTGGCTTCACACTGCCGATGGAGATCCTGCTTCTTTTTAACAACACGGCCCTGTTAGACAAACAAATAACTGTATGAAGAACAAAAGCAATAAACATGACTCTGTATCATAATAAGATCTATGTAATAATAGAAATATTAGCCACATACCACAAATATAATGCAGCTTCTTTCAGGTGCTCAGATTTGCCTAG
>NC_051418.1:29243844-29243987 GCF_015228065.2 Penaeus monodon
AAAAAATTGCAGGTAGTCAGTTACAATAAAAAGTAAAAATATTGTATTTAAGTTTTAAAAACAGTATTGTTGCCTATTTAAAATAAAAGAGACACTTGGAGAAAAAGAGTACTCCAGAGACTTGGTGAATTGCTCCCCCCCCC
>NC_051418.1:29244008-29244466 GCF_015228065.2 Penaeus monodon
AAGATTGGACACAGTATATTAGTTTACATACAATAATCATTTAAAGATAGAAGCAGTATGGGAATAAAATAATACAAAACTAAATTACCTCATTTCTGGAAGCGTCTATGAGTTCTCTTGCCAATTTTTCGGGGAAATGAACCTTTCTCTCCTTCTCTCTGCCTGATTCAACGAGCCATCGCATTGAAACAAAGTATGAATGCTTTTCTGTTATTGGCACTGGCACCTGCAAAAGGGTGAAAATAGACAAATACTACAGTATAGATGAAGTATTACAGAAAAAAATAGTAAATACAATAAATAACTAAAAAGAAAGAGATCAATCAGACAAGAAGGACAGAAAGAGAAAAGAAGAAATCTAAAATTCTCATTATTGGAGCTGATTTTGAGCAACATAGTTGGTCTTAAACAAAGCCATCTCTGCACTCAGTGTAAGTGAACTGTGATGTCATTGCTAC
>NC_051418.1:29244541-29245164 GCF_015228065.2 Penaeus monodon
TTGTGTAATAATCATAAATATGTATCATCACCTATATTCAAGAAAACTTGAAATATTTTTTTAACAGTCAATTATGAAACACATACCTGGTATTTAACACCACCTCGCTTAATGGGGGTAAGCTGTAGCAGTGGTCGGCTGTTCCCTACTGCATTATGTATGATGTTGATTGGATTACATTCAATTGAAGCTTTCTCCTCCTCAGTCTCTGCCTGGTGATACTTCTGGAGCTGTGTCCGTTTAATAATTTCAAAGGTCTGCGGATAAATGGGTATCAGAGTGTGTGCTCATTACATTTACTTCTGCTCTTATTTATATCAATATGCTCATGCAGACACAAACACACTGACATACTGACCCATGCACGCACAAGGATACATAACTCCAATGTCAAGGCATCTAAAACTATCTAATGAATTTTCTAAAATATCTTAAAACCATTTTATTGAAACACAGAATAAAGATTAGAGTATCTTTAGAAAAAAGAGGAAGAGAGATGTTCTTATTGCCACTTCTACACTAACTAACTCTTACAAGTATATATACATAAACTTAAGTTCTCTAAATAAAATACTATTATCATTAAATTATTATATCACAAGCTTATTTCCTGTCTTCATAAC
>NC_051418.1:29247139-29247697 GCF_015228065.2 Penaeus monodon
CTACTCATTTTGCCCACTCTTGAATCTAGCTCTGCACCCTACCATCACTCTGAAATTTCTCCATCATAACACATTAGTTCAATACACCATTATTCTGCAATGCCTCCACTTTGCCATTCCTCCACCACATCATTATCCTACCAGCTTATTTATATACCAACGATCTATTTTATTATTAATTATAAAGTAAACTTACAAACAATGTAAGGATGTAAAACAAAATATATATAAAATAAAAAGCACTTAAAGGCATTCTCATCTTACTGGTTCTGAACTAGAAAAAGTGTAGAAAACAAATACTTTTGTGTGCAGGAGCAATAGTAATTAAAAAATATATGAAAAACATTCCCTTAATTCCTCCATTAAAAGTAACAAATACAAAAGGTTAAGTATTACATAATATTTGAAATAAAAGCATATATGTAATGAACTGTATATATACCTTCAATGTATTTAAAATATCAAATGACTTAGATTTTGCACTTACCTATGACTACACTCTGGGACAATAAATAAAATGGGTATAATTGAACACTGAGGTAAAACAGGCCTCTTTTG
>NC_051418.1:29247796-29248018 GCF_015228065.2 Penaeus monodon
ATAAACATGACCAAAATATGACTTCTTTCTTTATGTTTTCCAGGAAGAGATTCCATAACTTCACCTTGTTTTGAATGTTGCCACTGCCATCTTCCTCCACAGTAATTGTTGCACATTCTTCAGGAACAACTGGGTCGATTATTTGTATGAGTGGCTTGTATGACCCATCGTCTATATCTTGTGTACTGGACATCATCTGAGGATAGGTATCTTATATAAATA
>NC_051418.1:29248067-29248149 GCF_015228065.2 Penaeus monodon
TTAAGAAAAATATGTAACCGTTATATTAGTTTTATATAAAATATGTTCATATTCATATACATAATATTTTAAAAATAAATAA
>NC_051418.1:29248752-29249496 GCF_015228065.2 Penaeus monodon
AGCAGCATTGGGTTAACTCAATAAATAAATCTATTAGTACTTGTATTCTAGTAAAAATAATCTAAATACAAAGGAGTTGAAGGCAAGAAATAAAAAGCATTGTGCAATTGGAAACTTCATAGATTTTGAAGAAGTTTATTGGCCTCTGCCAGAGTGATTACAAGGACAAGGGTCAGATCTTTTATATATTTATTTTTTTTTTAGGGAAGGAGGGAAAGATTATAGATCTGTAAATATTTCTTTGAGGATGAGTAAATGATCGATTCCTTGTGATGTATAGATGTTTTGGCTGCCACTAGCCAACAATACCAATGGGTGGGAAGGATATGAAATACCCAAGAGAAATTTAAATATATCAGCAAATATTCAGTAACAAAGTAATTCTATGCAGTTTTCATTCCTTTTTGCCATGGTCATTGCACATATCAACAATGACCATATGACAGGTGTTTTCTGCAAAAAAAAATCTTGGGTGGGAGTTGTAGTACTAAATTTATGTAAATTTGAATATATTTTCAGAGAAATATGTAACATTTGGAGACAGTATATGTTACCAAGAATTACCCAAAAATCCACACCTAAGCTTTCCTACCTTCTATTTATTCCCTGGACAGGGGGGATAAGTCTCCCATGTACCCCCCTTTATTAGCACTTTATGGCAACTGCCACAGCAATTTTGTTATAGAAAATGTTTGTGACACATACTTTCAGCGCGGAGGGTACAAACATGCTGCGGCAAAGAGG
>NC_051418.1:29249711-29250239 GCF_015228065.2 Penaeus monodon
TTGCTCTCAGTAACATTAACCCGGTAACATTAACTATGCAGACTAGAGAACTAAAGAATATAACATTATCATGCAAGGTAACAAATATAATTACTCTTGATTCAGGTATCTTTATTTCATTTTTAATAATATACATAAACTGTACCATTACAGTCATATCTATCAATGTGGTCCCGTGCTCTAAAATAATTTTACTTATCAATGTAAAGAATAAATATCAAAATATATTATTTCTTTACATATACCATTTATCACTGGCAGAGACCCACTTCATGTTTTGTTTATATTTCGCGACCAAACTGTACTCTTTGTACTATCTGAGTACTTCGGACCCTATAATTTATTGGTTCTTTATATTACATAATAGATGAAGCAGGATATAATCTAACCCTCAACCGCAATCTGCAATGAAACTCACTTTTAATTTATTAGCAGGGCGAGTAAAGGCTCCATTGTCAATCAAAACAAAGCGACATCTGGCAACCTCATCATCTGTGCCAAGGAGCGTTTGAAAATAAATTGATATTA
>NC_051418.1:29251932-29252105 GCF_015228065.2 Penaeus monodon
GAAGTACACTGCATTTAAATACACTATAGCCCGATTACTTTATGACCTCTGTTATTCAATACACACAATAAGGGGGGGTTAAAAGGTGGGATAGGGTAACGAATGAAGAATTGGAGCAGTTTAATGGGTCGGTAAGTATGGAATGGAGACTTAAAGAGGAAAAGAGATTAGTA
>NC_051418.1:29252320-29252970 GCF_015228065.2 Penaeus monodon
TGTAAAAAGGGGAGAGTGGAGTGCCTCTAATTTTTATTTATTTGTTTTTTCTTCTATGGAATTTCCACGGGTCCTGCTAATAAATGTATTAGCCAGGAAACTAATTCCTCCATCTCTCTTTTGTAGCAACATTGTGAAGAAGCGACAGGAAACTGCCGAATCATGCCAACGGGTTCCTGTCTCAACATCCTGTCTTGCATAGACAGGATGTAATAGCAAGTTGTTGAAAAATAAGGCAGTGGCTGGAAATTCTCCGAAGAAAGGAAGTAGTAAGTGGAACTTGCAATCAGTAGAGTGTACTTGCTTGCACAAAGTTTACACAGGTAAGCGGTGAGACGTTGCACAAGTATGCTAATAATGTATTGGCTTTATCCCACAGTGCAGTTGCACATGGCCTTCGTTTTTTTCAAATAACGCACAATTATTACTGAAACAGATCCACTGAGATTCCATCATTAGGACGAATATATTCTACTCTGCTGTTTAGATAACATAAATATGCATAATCCTCAAAGTTATGTTCATAATCTACTTAGAGGTAACATCAGTAACATTGTTTTCTATTAATAATAAATATACTACCTCTATGTTGCTAACAAGTAGATGATTTCCTTGGCCATTATTCTTGTTGACGTATGTACTACTGGAAT
>NC_051418.1:29253551-29253773 GCF_015228065.2 Penaeus monodon
TGAACTGGAGGTCCTATAGAATAAAACTCAGGAATATGTTCTTGATAAACCCTTTTGGTTCGTCGGAAATATTTCTGCCACAATTAACAAAAAAGAAAAATCAACGATCCATGCATTTAATGTTACTATTTTTTTCTTCTTTTTTCTAGTTTTTCCTCTTTCTCTGCATGACTCACTATGTTCTTTTCGTTTTTTGTGAACAGAAGAAAATAATAAGAGAAA
>NC_051418.1:29254150-29254578 GCF_015228065.2 Penaeus monodon
CAGATGGATAGACAGGTAAATATTTATATATCCATAGTGCACTGTTAAGTTCTATCCAATATGAAATTAAATTGACATAGGCACAATTTGTGCAAATAAATACAAACCAAACGAATTTAAGAACCATGCATGAACTGCACGTTACTGTTAATATAATTTCATAATTTTAAACTCGGGTTATTAAGCTTCACTCTCCAAGCAAGGAAGTGACTCATAGACCTCTCTTTCATATTTGATCAAGAGGAGTTCACAGAAGGCAGATGGCTCTTGCTTTGCCATGTTGACTGTGCAAAAATTGCCAACAGTACTGTAGGTTCTCTCTGAATGTGCGAAGGTAGCTGTCAGTTAAGACAGTAGTTTCGTACTTAGTTTTATTGATATTTGATATACAAGTACCAGAAGATTGACGTCTTCTGGGACTTGATATT
>NC_051418.1:29254734-29254934 GCF_015228065.2 Penaeus monodon
ATTTCGTTTGCGTTGTAAGGCATATCAGTGTAATATTTGCATAATGCAATTTTTTTTTTGCTTATGAACATTAATCACAATTATAAATACGGTTGCTTAATTAATTTAAAGTCGGCGGAACGATTCACAAGGAGGAAAGAACCCCACATGATGGGTTGACTAGTGAAGAAAAATTATATGATAAAAGCCATTTAATCAAA
>NC_051418.1:29254998-29256209 GCF_015228065.2 Penaeus monodon
ATACCTGTTAATTTATTATTCTTTTAGATACAACTGATGATATAGACGTTATCATGCACACTAGTACATAATTTCTTTTGTTTGTTAAAATTATGAGTTATCACTGCCGCCTCTATTTTACTATTATCGTTATTACTGATAAACCTATTATAATAATTTTCATTGACATTATTACTATGTTCCTTATTATTACCGACACATTTTTTTTTTCTTAAATTTGTGGTTTAATAATTACCATTGTTAACTCTAACATCACTATTATTCCATTATTGATTATGATCATTGTTACTACTAGTAAAAGTAAAATTGCTGTAATGACCGTTACTCTTGTTACTATCAAAATTATGATTATATTAATTTTCTGCAATATATTTTACCTTAATTATCATTACTCATTATATTTTCTGCTATTACCAGTTCTGCAGTCATTATAACTGTTTTGATCATCGATATCATTATCTGATTACAAAATTTGTAGTAGTGCTTCCTTATGATAAATTCGACTTACGAATACTTTGCAAGAACAAAAAAAATATAGTCCATATAAAAAAGTTCATTCTCCTAACATACCCAATGATCGATCTTTCTGTTTCTCTATGCACAATGAGCAATGGATTAAAGCAAGTAAAATACAACGGAGAAAAAGTGCAAGGACAGAAATCGTTGTAAACATTTTTGTGCCCGTTATGTGTGTGCATAAACCGTACAGTACGTCATGTTTAATTTCTTCCTTTCGTGTTCATGTGTTCACTGACGCGTAATCCTCAAGGACCAAGCCGCCATACAGGCTTCCTTTAGACTTACTCTCTATTTAAACGTGAACGAAGACCAATGTAGAAGTCGTCAGATTATTAGGAACTCTAAGTCAGATAATGAATGCAATGCTGCAGCGGCAATGTTCTTTCATTAACATGTAATGAAAAAAGAAACACGGAACACCTTTTTAGAACCGGAAAAGTGGAAGGAAAAAAACAGAGGAAGTGCAAAACAGATGACACAGAAACAGAAGTAAACGTGTGTGGAAAGGGAAATAGACAGGGGCAGTAGGAAACAGACTTGTGAGAAGTAGAATTCGAGGCGCTTCCTGACATGTACACAGCTAATGTTGCATCTGACAAGACCACTTACGATGACGATGAGGGAAAATCTCTTTCGAGACTACATACTGTAGGACACTGATGCTCAGCGGTGTTGATAGCTGATTTGGTAGC
>NC_051418.1:29256374-29257089 GCF_015228065.2 Penaeus monodon
GTATGGTATCTATGAAGAATAATGGGAAAATGATGACTTTTAGTACGTTATCTTATCATTCGAATCCACTTGTTATGAAATGTGATTTAATTTGTTTTAATCCCCCGGTCCCTTTGAAGAATTCTTATTCAGCAATACGTTCGATACGTTATGACTTTGTTTCACTTGTATTCGCTCAACGTGGCTAATCTCTGTAATATCTCACCACGGCCACAGAAAGAGACCTCACGCACTCTTATTGTGTCATCAAAAATTGTCTAACAGAATGCATTTTATTCTTGTGCGTACATGCTTTGTCACTGTATGAGGAGAGGCCAACGTGACCTTGCTGCGCCTTCTCTGCCGTTAAAATATCCATTTTGTGCACAAAGCTCTTCACGCAAGAGAGTTATGCCAGATATCAACAAGAAGATAGTTGGAGAACACTTGTATTTCATCCTTTATTATAAATGTATATCTACAGTATTTAATTTATTCCTTGCTGATTCATATATGATATTTAAATACACTAATGTCCTGCCGCAAAGGGTAATGGATCAGTATGCCAGACTGACTGTAATGTGACCTCAGAGACGTGACTGGATTGATCAGTTCTGCATCGTGTGCCAGCTTTAATGAACACACAATATATTTTAGTTTTACAGAACGGGGGTTTAGAATGTTAAATTAACCGGTTGGCAAAAAAAGGTTTGTCGTTTAAAATAGTGGGCTTTAA
>NC_051418.1:29257119-29257348 GCF_015228065.2 Penaeus monodon
GGCAGCTAAATTCAAAATCGAAACAAAGGGGGCCCCTAGGGAAATTTCCGGTAGACAGAATTAACTTTTCAAAAAGCGATATTAATGACTCATTCCTTGGGCCTTCAAACTATTTAGGTCATCATTTAAGCCCTTTCGTTGGTGCCTTTTGCAAGTTTGCTTTAAGGAATTTTCTGTAAATTGAAAATTAAAGTTTTTTTATGCTTTTTAAACTCTTCTCGCGTTTCCC
>NC_051418.1:29257431-29258064 GCF_015228065.2 Penaeus monodon
GGGTTTCAAAAAATTAAGGGAATGATTATATGATTATTAAAAGGAAATAGATATAAAATGACCAAAGAAAAAATGCCAATATTTGATAACGATATAGTTAAAAAATGTTATTATTAAGTGATCTATTTTAACATATTATATTTATTAAGGTCTTTCCGTTTAACCCCTCATTGCTTTGAAAATTCCCAGATTGAAACTTAAGGCATAAAATTAAATTGCATTGATGTGAAAACGTTTGTAGAATGATAATATTGCCAAAATTGAATATTAGAAAGTCAAACGATTTGTTCATTTTAGAGATAGAAAAGGGAAAGAAGAAAGAAATAGGATTTAAGAAAGAAAAATATTGATTGAATGATGGCATATACTTTTGTATATATAGTATCATTTGTTTTTTCATTTTATATCCATTTTATAACAACAACACAACGGGCCCCGATATATATATTATCTTTTAATAATTTTATTTATATAATAACATAAATTATAATTATATAGACAAATGATTATAATTATATCTATGATTATATATAATCCAATATAAATAATGATAGAATTATAATAAATATATATGATAAATAAAAGAATATATAATATAATATTATTATATTACAAGTAACTTTTGGTTTATAT
>NC_051418.1:29258096-29258169 GCF_015228065.2 Penaeus monodon
TATTAAGTTAAATACTTATATATATTGTATAATAATATAATTTTTGTATTTTATTATATATAAAAAAATCCCC
>NC_051418.1:29258219-29258874 GCF_015228065.2 Penaeus monodon
AATTTTATGTATTATGTATGATATGTAAATAAATTATATTGCTATTGTAAATATATATATTATATATAATTATTATATATATAAGATTTTTTTATATTTATAAAGAATAAATTTATATAAATATAATACCTTAAACAATATGTTAAAAAATAAAATCAAAAATTTAATAATTTTTAATATTATTGTATAATTATATATGAATATTTGTAAAAATAAATAAATATAAAAAAAAAATTATAATTGTTTATTAATAAAATAATAAAAAATAATATAGTTAAAATTAATATAATGTATGATTATGTTTTGTTATTTTTGTGTAGCAATATTACTGCCCGTCATAATTATACCAAGAATATAAAACGTTTTTCATTTTCAAGGGAAGTCCGGTTTCCTGAAACCCGAAAATTATTAAAAAGGCGCCAAAATCAAAGGGCATTTAAGCTTAATTGTTGTTATGAATTAATTCCCAGTTGTTATTGTTAATGGAAGAAATTCTCAAAACATAAATAAATAAAAAAACATTTATAATTTTTATGCTGTATGCATAATGAGAAAATAAAATAGAAAAAGAATATTAATCTATTACATTTCCCGTCACAGCAAACCCACTAAAACATAATCCCCCACAAAACATAAAGGAGAGAGGAAAGAGGGG
>NC_051418.1:29258909-29259074 GCF_015228065.2 Penaeus monodon
GGGGAAAGGAGACATGATAAGGCAGGGAGGAGAAGAAGAAGTCAAAACACTTTTTTTCCCCATAAACATTTTAAATCTTAAATATGCTGTATCCTTTAGTGCATGAAAAATTGATAAAAGGATAAAAATCAAAAAAGCAAGGAAAGGGACTCAAACATCAAAAAT
>NC_051418.1:29259559-29259748 GCF_015228065.2 Penaeus monodon
ATTCAAACAGAAAAAAGGGGAAAAAGGAAGGATAGTAGGGGGAGAGAAGAAAGGGTTTTGGAAAAAGAGGGGGGGGCAGAATTAAAGGGGAGTTGAATAAGGCGTATTGTGCCAAACTGAAAACAGCAGTAGGGAAAAATTATAAAATAAAGGGGAAGGGGTGGAATGGGGTGAAAGAGACAGAAGGTG
>NC_051418.1:29260333-29260491 GCF_015228065.2 Penaeus monodon
AGAGGAACTACACCGTATACAAATAATCTCAATCCCAAGTTACGTGTTGGCGTTCAGTGAAATCATAATTCAGTACAAGGGAGTTCGTGCCGCAAAACCGGATAATTCGTGCAAGCACCTGGTCAATGTGGCCTTGATTTATGTACATGTTTATATAC
>NC_051418.1:29261076-29261287 GCF_015228065.2 Penaeus monodon
GTAAAGTATACACTCTAGAATCCCGGGTATTTTAGGTTAAATATCGAACATTATAATACTTTCCCAAAGAAACAAAATCGACCTGATATTCGACTTCTAGAGCTATATAAGTATCGACTTCAGCAACGGTAACTCCACACTGGCGAGGAAAGTTCCACTGACTGAAGGGTGATTTAGAAATCATGTATTTGATTCTGACAGTACCAATATA
>NC_051418.1:29261574-29261956 GCF_015228065.2 Penaeus monodon
TCGATTTAGCCACAACAACCCGACAGTACACACGTGAAGAAGGACATGTTTAGGAAAACAGACCTAGGCATTCGATTTCACATATGCAACATCATGGTATATTGCTGTGCTCTTTGGCAAGGTCGTTCGCTGGAAATGCCTATGTCCGTGCCCTGGGATTAGGCTGAAATTATTATATTTGCAAATTATTTAATGGAAGAAGAAATGTAGGCCTATGCAGCGGCGTAGGCGGTGAAGGGTAAGGAAGCACATGAAGCTCGTGCTCCAGCCTTAACATATGCGATTTATTCAACCAGATAAAGCACTTAATATTGCCTTAAGAATATGTATACTTCAAATACTTCAACCTACGCCCCCCCAAAAAAAATATATACATATATGC
>NC_051418.1:29262123-29262325 GCF_015228065.2 Penaeus monodon
CGGAATTGAGTGTTGTACTAGCATGTTTCGCAACTGAAACGTGACAAGTAAAAATACAAGAAAAGTAAAAATAAGGAGAAAGGAATCAAATCGCAAATCAGCAGATGATGAAACAGCAGTTTTGATAAATAGCATAGAGAAGTAATGACACTTTTTTTAATATTTTCCTTTGTGTATTTACTTTTTTGGCACAGAGAAAAGA
>NC_051418.1:29262343-29262445 GCF_015228065.2 Penaeus monodon
CATGGAGAATATAGGATGAGAAAAATATTTCCAGTAATATTTTCTGCTTTTCTTATTTTCTTCTGTTCACAAAAGACGAAAAGAACATAGTGAGTCATGCAG
>NC_051418.1:29262481-29262577 GCF_015228065.2 Penaeus monodon
AGTAACATTAAATGCATGGATCGTTGATTTTTCTTTTTTGAAATTTGGGCAGAAATATTTCGACGAACCAAAAGGGTTATCTAGAACATATTCCCG
>NC_051418.1:29263203-29264263 GCF_015228065.2 Penaeus monodon
AATTCAGCAGCAGTGTACATGAAATTTCCCAGTAGTACATACGTCAAAAGAATAATGGCCAGGAAATCATTTACTTGTTAGCAACATAGAGGTAGTATATTTATTTTTAATAGAAAACAATGTTACTGATGTTACCTCTAAATAGATTTGAACATAACTTTGAGGATTATGCATATTTATGTTATCTAAACAGCAGAGTAGAATATATTCGTCTAATGATGGAATTCCAGTGGACTGTTTCAGTAATAATTGTGGTTTTGAAAAAACAAAGGGCCCAAATGTGCAACTGCACTGTGGGATAAACCCAAAATACATTATTAGCATAACTTGTGCAACGTCTCACCGCTTACCTGTGTAAACTTGTGCAAGCAAGTACACTCTACTGATTGCAAGTTCCACTTACTACTCCTTTCTTCGGAGAATTTCCAGCCACTCCCTTATTTTTAAAACAACTTGCTATACATCCTGTCTATGCAAGACAGGATGTTGAGACAGGAACCGTTGGCATGATTCGGCAGTTTCCTGTCGTTTCTTCACAACGTTGCTACAAAAAGAGAGATGGAGGAATTAGTTTCCTGGCTAATACATTTATTAGCAGGACCCGTGGAAATTCATAGAAGAAAAAACAAAATAAAAAAAATTTAAAGGGGCCTCCACTCCCCCCTTTTTTACACTTTCCTTCTACCTTTCGCTTCCTCTCCCTTTTTTTCCCTTTTCACTTCCTTCTCTCTTCCTCTCCCTCTACATTTCCTTTTGCCCGCTCTGCAACTCTCTCTCACTCCCATATCTTCCCTGAAGTCACTAACCCCCTCCCACTTTAAGCCCCCTCCCATTTCCCACTTCCTTCGCTCCCTTTTCCATTTCCCTCTCTTTCCATCCTTCTCCTTTTTCCCTTTACTAATCTTCTTTTCCTCTTTAAGTCCCCTCCGTTTCCCCTCTTTCCCCCCTTCCACATCTCCCTTTCTCCATCTTCACTTCCTTTCCCCCTTCCCCTCCTACCTTCCTTCTTAACCCCCCCCCCCCTCAGATAGCCGTGTAAATAACAGACGTACATAAATTA
>NC_051418.1:29266087-29266608 GCF_015228065.2 Penaeus monodon
ATCAATTTATTTTCAAACGCTCCTTGGCACAGATGTTTGAGGTTGCCAGATGTCGTTTTGGTTTTTGATTGACAATGGACCCTTTACTCGCCCTGCTAAAAAAATTAAAAAGTGAGTTTCATTGCAGATTGGGGTGAGGGTTAGATTATATCCTGTTTCCCATCTATTATGTAATTTTAAAGAACCAATAAATTTAGGGTCCGAAGTACTCAGATAGTACAAAGAGTACAGTTTGGTCGCGAAATATAAACAAACATGAAGTGGGTCTCTGCCCGTGATAAATGGTAAAGAAAAATATATTTTGATATTTTTTCTTTACATTGATAAGTAAAATTATTTTAGAGCACGGGACCACATTTATGATATGACTGTAATGGTACAGTTTATGTATATTTTTAAAAATGAAATAAAGATACCTGAATCAAGAGTAATTATATTTGTTACCTTGCATGATAATGTTATATTCTTTAGTTCTCTAGTCTGCAATAGTTAATGTTACCGGGTTAATGTTACGAGAGCAA
>NC_051418.1:29266816-29267563 GCF_015228065.2 Penaeus monodon
CAAGTCTCTTTGCCGCAGCATGTTTGTACCCTCCGCGCGAAAGTATGTGTCACAAACATTTTCTATAACAAAATTGCTGTGGCAGTTTCCATAAAGTGCTAATAAAGGGGGGTACGGGAGAAATTATCCCCCTGTCCAGGGAATAAATAGAAGGTAGGAAAGCTTAGGTGTGGATTTTTTGGGTAATTCTTGGTAAAAATTTTACTGTTCCAAATGTTACATATTTTTCTGAAAATATATTCAAAAATACATAATTTAGTACTACAACTCCCACCCAAGATTTTTTTTTGCAGAAAACACCTGTCATATGGTCCTTGTTGATATGTGCAATGACCATGGCAAAAAGGAATGAAACTGCATAGAATTACTTTGTTACTGAATATTTGCTGATATATTTAATTTCTCTTGGGTATTTCATATCCTTCCCACCCATTGGGATTGTTGGCTAGTGGCAGCCAAAAACATCTATACATCACAAGGAATCGATCATTTACTCATCCTCAAAGAAAATATTTACAGACTATAATTTTTTCCCCCCTTCCCTAAAAAAAAAGAATAAATATATAAAAGATCTGACCCCTTGTCCTGTAATCACTCTGGCAGAGGCCCAAAAAACTTCTTCAAAATCTATGAAGTTTCCAATTGCACAATGCTTTTTATTTCTTGCCTTCAACTCCTTTTATTTAGATTATTTTTACTAGAATACAAGTACTAATAGATTATTTATTTAGTTAACCCAATGCTGCT
>NC_051418.1:29267984-29268149 GCF_015228065.2 Penaeus monodon
GATACAGTAGAATGGTTATCAGGTGTTTTAAATAGAGGAAGTCAGTACCCGTCTTTTTCAGTTTATAATTTCTTATTTCAGTGTTTGTTTTAGCTATCTGCCAATACTTTCTTCAAAAGATAAAAGGATAAGGAAAGTAGATTTAAAAGATAAAAATTGATTAGA
>NC_051418.1:29268277-29268504 GCF_015228065.2 Penaeus monodon
AATAAATATTTATATAAGATATCTATCCTCGATGATGTCCAGTACACAAGATAAGACGACGGGTCATACAAGCAAATCATACAATAATCGACCCAGTTGTTCCTGAAGAAAAGTGCAAAAAATTACTGTGGAGGAAGATGGCAGTGGCAACATTTAAAACAAGGTGAAGTTATGGAATCTCTTTCCCGGAAAACATAAAGAAAGAAGTCATATTTGGTCATGTTTAT
>NC_051418.1:29268611-29269177 GCF_015228065.2 Penaeus monodon
GAGGCCTGTTTTACCTCAGTGTTCAATTATACCCATTTTATTTATTGTCCCAGAGTGTAGTCATAGGTAAGTGCAAAATCTAAGTCATTTGATATTTTTAAAAACATGAAGGTATATATACAGTTCATTACATATATGCTTTTATTTCAAATTTATGTATACTTTTAAACCCTTTTTTATTTGTTACTTTTAATGGAGGAA
The DNA here is from genome assembly GCF_015228065.2 of Penaeus monodon. NCBI lineage: Eukaryota > Metazoa > Arthropoda > Malacostraca > Decapoda > Penaeidae > Penaeus > Penaeus monodon. Next base: position 29,268,813 of record NC_051418.1, read on the forward strand.
TAGGGAATGTTTTTCATATATTTTTTAATTACTATTGCTCCTGCACACAAAAGTATTGTTGTTCTACACTTTTTCTAGTTCAGAACCCGTAAAATGAGAATGCCTTTTTAAATGCTTTTATTTTATTATATTTTGTTTTACATCCCTTACATTGTTTGTAAGTTTACTTTTTAATTAATAATAAAATAGATCGTTGGGATATAAATAAGTGGTAGGATAATGATGTGGTGGAGGAATGGCAAAGTGGAGGCATTGCAGATAATGGTGTATTAAACTAGTGTTATGATGGGGAAATTTCAGAGTGAGGTAGGGTGCAAAAGCTAGATTCAAGAGTGGGCAAAATGAGTAGCTGCCCTGGGGCCTCC
>NC_051418.1:29272769-29273272 GCF_015228065.2 Penaeus monodon
TATATAAATCCTTAGTCATTGGGTTAATGCAGTCCTGTGACTAAGTACATTTGCAACCATTTATTTATAAGAGATATTAGTTAAAGAATACATTACTTCTTATTTAATTTTTTTTCACTGTATTTTTGTGTACTGTTTATTTTAGATTGATTTATAAAATATCATAGATTTGTGTTTTTGTGATTACTTTTGGCCTTTAGAAGGATAGTGATTGTGGCTCAGTACTATTCTATGGATATGTACATGTTTTTATGAATATTATACAGCAGTAAATTTACAATTTAACTATAAGAGAGGGTCGTGGGAATGTTGCAGCTACTTTAATTAGCCTAACCATAAAATAACTCTATAGTACTAGTCGTATTCACAGCTAAACATTCAGAAATTTTTAACATATGCAAATATATGTTAGTCTTGTTATGACATTAGATATTATCATCATTAAAGACATTTTGAATTCAGCTTATACACATTTAGGCTGGGAAATGTAATTAGGCAGGTAA
>NC_051418.1:29274007-29276366 GCF_015228065.2 Penaeus monodon
TTTGTGATGTGACAGTTAAGTCAACTGGATCCAGTTGGTTGACTGCTTTCCTGCAAACAATTCATTAGAGCTAAGTTATTAGGTTTTGTTTTTCTTGTTTTATTCAACTTCTTTTACTACTCTATTTTTAATTTATTTCATTATTTTACAGACTACTGCATCTCCCTGCCTCATGTGTGGTTCATCAGATGGCAGCATTAGTGCATTTGCAAGGATTGGCAACAGTGGAGATGACACAGAACCCCTTATTAATGTGCTAAGCTCAATTTTGAAGAAGGCTGTGGTTGACATTCCCTTGCACACTGAGGTCGTGTGTACAAAATGTTTTAAAAAGTTTGAAGTCGTTCTCAAATTACAAAACAAACTTGTGGAAATCTGTCGAGATGTTATACATTCCTTCAACAAGGCGGTGACACAGTTTGTAAAATCAGTCAGTTTAAAATCAGAAGATAGTAATGCCATGATAGGTGACATCAGCACAAAGAAAAGTGAGTGTGGTATTGTTGTTAGAGCTCTTTCCTTGGCCAACACCAAGAAAACAGAAAAGAAGCAGGACACTAAATATGAGAGAAAGTACAAGTGTCAGGTTTGTGATAAATCTTTCATAGCTTACAGCCACAGAGTGGAACACATGCTTACTCACACAAAAGAAAAAGCATTTAAATGTGATATCTGTGGCATTCTTACGAGTACCAGATCCAACCTTACTAGACATAAACAGCAGCACACTAAAGAATGTATTTGTAGCATATGTAATAGAAAACTGTGTAGTAAAGCTTCACTGAAAGACCATATGAAAATCCATAATAATGACAAACCGCATCATTGTCAGTATTGTGGGAAAAGTTTTACCAGGTTTCAACATAGGCGGGTACATGAGAAGCTACACAAAATAGAAGAGTCAGGTGCTTTTCAGTGCAATATTTGTGAGAGACGTTTTGTGATACAGTCCAGGTTGGCCAGGCACATGTTAATTCATGATAAAGAGAAACAGTTTGTATGTCAATTGTGCAATAAAAAATTTTCAAGGAAAGACGACCTGAAGAATCATGAACGTAGTCATACTGGTGAAAGGCCCTACACTTGTAAGGAGTGTGGCAAAGCCTTCAGATACATATCCAACTGTAGACACCATATGAAGATACATATGAAGGAGTCTGATGGTCATAGATGCACTCACTGTAATATTTCTTTCCCATCAGAAGCAAAATATGAATATCATCTAAAAACTCGCAACCACAAAAAGAAGGTGTCGGAATCAACATTTGGCTCTACAGATTACATGCACTGCAGTAGTTGCAACACCTCGTTTATTCCAACAGATTTCATGAAGCACAAGGCAACATGTTCTGGAAAGACCCTGAAACAAGAAACATCTGAAGAACAGCTGTATTGTAGAATATGCTGCCTGACCTTTGATCATCTTGAACAGCTAACGGAGCATTCTCTCCACGCTCACCACATGGAGGGGAGTGCTCTTTCACAGGTTAATGATACTGGTATTATTATTTCTCCAGTAGATGGAGGGGAAGAGTTAGTGAGTTTAACACCTCTGACTATGACAGAAGGTGTAAACATGGTTGTGGCAGTAGAACCAAACAATAGAACATTGGAGATTCCTGTGGTCCAAGCAGAGTCTGCTGCAACAACCTCTCTCCTGCCCACTTCAACCCTTATAAGTGGACCAAGCACAGTTCTTACTGAGTGTTTAGGAAATGGGACTACAAATCTTGTATCAAATGCAGGGGTAACAAGTGGGGAACTAACAGAGATTACAGGTGAATCTGGAATAGTAAGTGGTGAAGTAGTTGGTCAAGCTACAATTGAACATACTATTAATGCCAATGATACTGTCACCATTTTAAATCCTAGTACGATTTTCAAGATCAGTGACTGGGGTATACATTAAGATGAAGACAGAAAGATTTTGAAGTTTAAACATAATCCACAAAATATGACTACCATCAGAGCTCAATCTAAAACTTGTAAGGATTTGACCTTTTCACCAGTTTTATTTCAGTGATATCTGCTTTATTCTCATTGTTTAATATGTGATATTCATTAATTTTTAATATTTTTTCCCAATCTACATTTGCTCTGCTTGGCACATCTGCATGTTTTCCCATAGGTACTCCAATATTGTGATTTTTTTCTATACTTGCCTTGTAATTTTTTTCCCCATTTCATTTTATCTATTATTGTATACCTATTCAAATGAAACCAAAGTTTTATCTATAGAAGTGAAGTTCACTGAGTTCCCATTTATCAACATTTTCCAAAATTTTGGGTCTCTTCCTCACCTGGTACACAAATGTAGTTTTATATAACCCCTTCCAATATACATATTGTTTTGCTCTAG
>NC_051418.1:29276680-29277783 GCF_015228065.2 Penaeus monodon
GGGCAATTACGAGTCTAAAAATAAAACCCAGAACAAAATACGGGCCCACATGGGCAGCAACTAAAGTGAAATGAATTTTTTATTATATTATTTTCCCCTGGCCCTTTATGATGCTGAAATCAGTGTCACTGTATAAAACTGGTTAATAATAATGATAGTGGTAGTAGAAATCAAAACATTGTTTCAGAATATTTAGGGAATGGGGGGAACAGGTGAGGCCAGGAAAGGTTTAAAAACTGACCCTTTGGGGGAATTAATGGGAAAAAATTTTTTTTTGTGTAAGAAATAACAAAACAAACTTATAGTGGACATTACATGTACCTAGCATACCAAGAGTTAAACAATTGCTACCCTTTTCCCCCCCCCTTTTCCTTTTTTTTTTTAAAACATGTGATTTTTCAGAATTTCTCCTCCCGCCTTCTTTGTGAATATGCAAAGGCCCCCAAGAAATTTTGGTACTGAAAATTTTAAATATGAAACCAATTTTCCCCCTTTAAATAAACCTTTTGCTTTTTTTTAATATTTGATTTTTTTCCATTTTTTTTCTCTCCCCTTTTTTAAAAGGAAATAAACAGGCCCCTAAATTTAGGCAGTTTATTTTAATCTGTAAGATGGGCCAAAAGATGTTCATATATCATCAGTATTCTCCTTTGGCAACTTAAAAGGCCAAGTCATGGCTTTTATGATGTGCAGCTATTTTGCAGCTATACTTGAAATTTTCTTTATTCCCTATTTAGGAAAGCTCAAAAACATATACTAAGAAAATTTCTAATTTTGGCTAGGAGGAACTAGTGATTAAAAACCAAAGTTTTTTTTTGGGGGAAAGGGTTTTTTTTTTCCCAAAATTTTGGGAATCCTCAGGTTTTTATATACATTGTGTAGTTATCAGAATTGATGCCAAATTTTCGTGTTTTTACGTGAAAAAAATGGATGTAATAGACTTTAATTAAAAAAAGGCTTTTTTTTCAAACTTTTAGCTTTTTCTTTTCTTTATCAAGACATTCAGTCTTGGTAATGTTTTGAAACAACAGTCAAGCTCTCCTAAATTTAAACCTTTTTTTCACATTTTTTTGTTATGAGTTGTTATATTAACCCTCTTCTTT
>NC_051418.1:29278324-29279679 GCF_015228065.2 Penaeus monodon
AGGGTTATACCCTACATCTTTTAAAGGGAAAGTCAAAAATTAAAATTTTTCTCAGCTTTCCCCCCAAATTTTTGTATGTGTTTTACTGGGTTTTTAATAAGAAAAGATGGGGGCCCAAAAGGGGGTCATTTAAATAGGTTTTAAAGAACTTATAATGAAACAAACCATTATAATGTACCTTTTCCACCAGTATGTTTGAAATTTGTGGATTTTTTAAATAACAAAACTTAATTGTAATTGTTTACTTCTTCTGTAACTCCAAAGAAAAGGGAATATGGTTGTTTTTGTATTAGTCAGGGGGATAATTTTTGGGTTTCTTTATATTTTTTTATTTAGTGTTTTTCCAAATTTTGGGGAAAATGTTTTTAAATTTTTTATGCCTTGCTTTCAATTGGACAGCAGTTTTTAACCCGAAGGAGGGTAGTTCAAAGGGGGGCGATTTTGGACAAATTCAAGCTATTATTGTAAGGAAAGTGTATTTTTATTATATTTCCACAGTATTCCAAAGGCCACTCCCAGAAGACTCTACACAGAGCTGCATCCTTTTTGGAACCCAAAATGGAAAGGTTCACAAAGATCCTAACGGGCCTCCAAAATTTTTTAAATATCTACCACTGCCATTTTATGGTTTTTGAAATTTCCCTTAAAATTCTTATTTAGCCTTAGGGAATATAAAGTAGCTGCAGGGTGCCAATTGGCCCTGAAAGGAGAAGGGCCCTTTTGCCCCCTTCAAAATTTCCCTGTTAATGAAAACTGTGTAAGCATTTTGGCCCCTGTAAAGGGATAAAGGGTTTTAATGTACTTGTGAGCCTTTTTCTCCGCAGTTTGGGAAAATAAAAAGTTGTAAACCAATTGGTAGTGACTGTGGATTCTTAAACATTTTGACTTGTAGAGGAAGATCTAGAAACACCCACTCAACTACTTGGCTTCATATTTTACTGCATGTAACTATGCTGTGAACATAACTATGAGCCTCCCCGTTGAACTTGATCAGCTGTTCCTTGTCCCAGTACATCCTGATGTGTGTGCAAAGGTAAATGTGTAGGGTTTTCAGTGAATGAAATTCACTTCCCCAAACCAAAAAAATATTTTAATTTTTCAAATTTTTCTTTTAAAAATTAAAGATATCTTGAACCTGGGAAAATGTTCCATGGTGAGAACAGAGCAGAGGACTAATTTCTACCCAGTGCTACTAAGAATACTTTTGTTTTGTGAAATGTGTTTACACACAGAGTCATTTGGGGGGCAATGTAAATCCACAAATTTTCCCTTTTTCCTTTGGGTTTTTTGGGATTTTTTTCTAAAACCTTTATCAGAATTGACATTTTTGCTATTATAATGTTAACAACAAAATG
>NC_051418.1:29279753-29280104 GCF_015228065.2 Penaeus monodon
GCCCAAAATTTTAAAAAGCCCAAAACACACTGTGGCCCCCTTTTGGAAAAGGGGAAAGATATTTAAAAAATGCTGTTTTGACAGGTTTAAATATGGTAAATTTTCCCTTTGGGTTGGGGTGAAAATGCAATTTGATTTTATAATTTTATTATACTTAGGAAGAGTAAGGGGCCCGTATATTTTTTATAGGGCCTTTTGAATATTTCAGAAAAAACTCTATACCTTATGCTCTTTGTACTTTTATATTTTCTAGATAAATTCTTGAAATTCTTAGCTTTCACTGTTTTTATGTTCCTTCTTTAAATTATGATGGCATTTTGCAGGGGGGGTATTACTACTGCTTTTTTTTCC
>NC_051418.1:29280155-29281142 GCF_015228065.2 Penaeus monodon
GTGAAGGGGTTTAAAAAGAAATAAAAGTTATCAAGAAGTATGTCATTATATTTTTTTAAGGATTTTTATACACAAAAAATTAGAAGTTATGCTGTACTAGAAAAATAGGCAACTGTAAGAAGATCCCTATCATTGTTGAAACTGTTCTGACAATTGATGTATTGTAGACCATAATATCACAGTAACAAAATTATTTATACTTATTCTTAAGTAAGCACTTGGTATTGATAAGTACCATGCCACTCATCTTGAAATAAGGAGAAATTAAATTGAAGTACCAGGGTAAAGTTTTAATGAAAGACTGAAGAACTGATTTTTTAACAAAGTGATAATGAAAAGTGACTGGAAGGTATCAGGATGATGTTGTAGTAAGATCAAAGAAAAAAAAAAAATTTTGGGGTATGTGTTTTTTTGAAAATTTTAAACCTTTTTTTTTTTAAAAATAGAAAAAAGGGGTAATACTGTAGTTTTGGGCAACCTTTTGTAAAAGTGAAGGGCTGGCCCTCTATGGTTGGGTAATAAAACGAAACATTTTGGGAAAATATAAAAATAAGGTGGGTCTTTCATGCATTGGGCCTTTGGGTCTACAGGTTTTTAAAGGGTTTTCACCCCAGGTTCAAAAAGGTTTGGTTCCCAATCACGAAGCAAAAAAAATAAAGGCATGAATTTTTATTCAGAGTGGCAATTTGGGAAAAAGAAAAAAAAAATTAACAGGCTTTTGTTTCGATTTCTGGTTCAGTATTGAGAATTTAAGCAAAAACTATTATTTATTAAAGATTCTGCCATGACTACTTGAAGGTTATCCTAAACAAGTATAGAAACCAAATTTTTCCCTGGTTCTTAGAGTAGTGAGTTCTTTAAGGGCCCTTTTCAATCCCTGTCTTTGAATTTTTATTCATTTTTTGGGCCAAAGATGTTTCAATTTAAAAACACCGAATAATTCTTCTCACGTCCAAAGAATATAACCAGACTTTAGTGGGGTGGTGG
>NC_051418.1:29283521-29284069 GCF_015228065.2 Penaeus monodon
TTCCCCGGGTAGGGAGTGGTGCTTTTAAGGGCCCCTTTTAAATTTTTTGTGCCCTAACCATTCTGATGTTCCCAGCTTAAACCCTTTAAAATGTGCCTCTTTGCAATATTTTTCCCCTTTAGTGGTGCATTTCAAATTTTAAACCACTAGAGATTCCAAAAAAAAAAAATTTTCTCATTTAAAGGGTTTCCCCTTCAAACCCTTTTAAAATTTGGGACCCCGTCAGCCCCTTTTCCCTTTCCTTTTTAGTTCTTTTAAAAGTTTCTGCACTGGCCATTCCCAGTAATCCCCTTTGGGCCCTTCCCAAAAAAATCCCCGTAACCCCCATGATGGGATTTGTTCAGATCACTATAATGGTACGCTACCCAGATTTTCCAAATAGTGTCCCTTTAGACATTTAATTAGTCTCCTCTTAGACTTCTAAGATATCCTTAGGACCCTTTAAAAGATGCCCTGTTGGCCCTTCAAATGAAATTTCATTTTAAAAACCCCTTTTAGTGGTCCTTTCCCTTTAGGGCCCCCCCAATAGGCTCTCTTATGTGGGGTTT
>NC_051418.1:29284243-29284334 GCF_015228065.2 Penaeus monodon
TGAGGAAACATCCCGAAAGGGTTTGGGGGACAAAAATTAAAAAGGGTTTAAAGCACCCCTGCACATGGGAAACACACCAAACACACAAAAA
>NC_051418.1:29284948-29285404 GCF_015228065.2 Penaeus monodon
AGAGAGCCCTACTTGAGGGGCTGAAGGAGTACCACTGAAAGGGTTAAATGAGAATCATTTAAAAGGCCAACAGGGCATCATTTGAAGGGTCCTAAGGATATCTTAGAAGTCTAAGGGGACTAATTTTAAATGTCAAAAGGGACACTATTTGGAGATCTGGCAGCGTACCATTATAGTGACTGAACAAATCCCATCATAGTGGGTACTGGGGATATTTTTGGAATGGCCAAGGATTACTGATGGAATGGCCAGTGCAGCAACATTTAAAGAACTGAAAGGAAATGGAATGGCTGACAGGGTACCAATGTAAAGGTTGAAGGGGCAGCATTAGAATGAGCAAATTATTAGTTTTGGAATCTCTAAGTTGGTAAAACTGAAATGACACCACTGAAGGGGATGAATATGTAGCAAAGAGGCACAGTTAATTTGGTTAACTGAGGGAAAAATCAGAAGGTT
>NC_051418.1:29285504-29287803 GCF_015228065.2 Penaeus monodon
ATTTTACAACTACTGCATCTCCGCCTCTTTGTGGGGTTTTCATAAGATGGCAGCATTAGTGCATTTGCAAGGTTTGGCAAAGTGGAGATGACACAAAAAACCCCTTTTTAAATTTGTCCCTAACCCTAAATTTTTAAAAGAAGGGCCGGGGTTTGGACTTTCCCCTTTGAAACACTGAGCGTTTTTTTTCAAAATTTTTTAAAAAGTTTAAAGCTTTCTCAAATTACAAAAAAAAACTTGTAAAAAAATTCCTGTCGAGATGTTTTTAACACCCTTCAACAAGGGGTGACCCCTTTTGGGTAAAATCAGTCATTTTAAAATTTCAGAAAAATAGTAATCCCAGAAAAGGTGACATAAAGCACAAAAAAAAAGTGAGTGTGGTATTGTTTTTTAGAGCTTTTCCCTTTTGGCAACCCCCCGGAAAAAAACAAAAAAAGAAGGGGAACAAAATATGAGAGAAAGTAAAATTGCCCAGGTTTGGGGATAAATTTTTCATACCCTTACAGCCACAGAGTGGAACAAAATGTTTTACTCAAAAAAAAAAAGGCATTTAAATTTTGAATCTGGGGCATTTTTTCGAGTACCAGATCCAACCTTACTAGACATATAACAGCCAGCAAAACTAAAGAAGGTATTTGTAGAAATGAATAAAAAAAACTGTGTAGAAAAGTTAAAGGAAAGACCATATGAAAATCCATAATAATGAAAAAACGCTTTCCATTGTCAAGTATTGGGGGGAAAAATTTTTCCCAGGTTTCAACATAGGGGGGGTTACATGAGAAGCACAAAAAAAGAAGAGTCAGGGTTTTTTCAGTGCAATATTTGTGAGGGGACTTTTTTTTGGGTTTACAGCCCAGGTTGGCCAGGCACAGTTAATTAAGATAAAGAAAAAAAAGTTTGTATGTCAATTGTGCAAAAAAAAATTTTCAAGGAAAGGGGACCTGAAGAATAATAAACCCTTTAGTAATACTGGTAAAAGGCCCTACACGAAAGGGAGGTGGCAAAGTTTTAAAGTACATATCCAACTTTTAGAAAACCATTTAAAGATAAAATATGAAGGAGTTAAATGGTCATAGATGCACTCACTGAAAATATTTTTTTTCCCCCCCATCAAAAGGGAAAATATGAAATCATCTAAAAACCGCAACCAAAAAAAGAAGGGTGGGAAATTTCAACTTTTGGGGCTCTCCCGGGTTTACATGCACTGCAGTATTTGCAACACCTCGTTTTTTCCCAACGGGTTTTCCATGAAGCAAAAGGCAACATGTTCGGAAAGACCCTGAAAAAAGGGAAAACATCGGAAAAAACAGCTGTTTGTAGAATAGGTTTCCCTGACCTTTAAAATCATTTTGAACAGCTAAGGGAGCATTTCTCCACGCTCACCACATGGGGGGGAGTGCTCTTTCACGGGTTTAAATTTAAAATGGTTTTATTTTTTCTCCAGTAGATGGGGGGGAAGAGTTAGTGATTTTAAACACCTTGACTATGACAGAAGGTTTTTAAACCCATGGTTGTGGCAGAAAACCCAAAAAATTTTAAAAAACTTTTGGGGGTTTCCCTTTGGGGTCCAAGCAGGTCGGCTGCAACAACCTCTCCCCTTCCCCACTTCAACCCTTATAGTGGCCCAACCCAAAGTTTTTTACTGAGTTTTAGGAAAGGGACACAAATCTTGTATAAAATTTGCGGGGTTAAAAAGTGGAAAAACAACAGAGTTTACAGGGGGAATCTGGAATAGTAAGGGTGAAGTATTTTGGTCAAGTTTACTTTGAACAAAAATTTTAAATTTCCCAAGGATACTTTTACCTTTTTAAAATCCTAGTCCCGATTTTAAAGATCAGTAACGGGGGTTTATACTTAAAAGATAAAGACAAAAAGTTTTTGAATTTTAAAACAAAACCCACAAAATATGATACCATCAGAGTCAATCTAAAATTTGTAAGGATTGCCCTTTTCACCAGTTTTATTTCAGTGATATTGCTTTATTCTCATTGTTTAATATGTGTATTCTTAATTTTTAATTTAATTTTTTCCCCCAATCTACTTTTTGCCTCCCTTGGCACATCGGGGCATTTTTTCCCCATGGGTACTCCAATTTTGTGATTTTTTTTTTTAAAATTCCCTTGTAATTTTTTCCCCACCCCTTTTTAATCTTTTATTGTAAATATTCAAAGGGAAACCCAAATTTTTATCTATAGAAGGAATTTCCCATGATTTTACCATTTATAAAATTTTTCCCAAAAAATTTTGGGGTTTCCCCTTCCTACCGGGTACACAAATGTAGTTTTTAAAACCCTTCCCC
>NC_051418.1:29288134-29289202 GCF_015228065.2 Penaeus monodon
CTAAAGTGAAATGAATTATGAATTATAGTAATTTCCACGGGCCCTTTTTTGATGCTAAACCCCCCGTGCACTGTATAAAAACGGGTTTAATAATAATGATAGTGGTAGTAGAAATCAAAACATTGTTTCAGAATATTTAGGGAATGGGGGGAACAGGTGAGGCCAGGAAGGATTAGTAACTGACCCATTGGGAATTAAATGCTGGAAAAATTATTTTTGTGTAAGAAAAAAGAAAAAAAAATTATAGTGGACATTACATGTCCCTAGCATACCAAGAGTTAAAAAAATTGACCCCAATCCTGCTCCCTTTTTTGAAAACCATGTGTTTTTTTCAGGATTTTCCCCTCCCTTCTTTGTAAATAGCAAAGGGGGCCCCCCAAATGAAAATTTTGTACTGCAAGTTTATATGCAACATAGTTTTCCCTTTGTAAAAATCATTGTGGGTTTTTAAATTTTTAAATTTTTGCCATTTTTTTTTCCCCTCTCTCTTTTTTTTTAAAAGCAAATAAAAAACCCCTAAATTTAGGCTTTTTAAATTTTAATCTGTAAGGGGGGCCAAAAAGATGTTCATATATTTTCGTATTCCCTTTTGGGGCAATTTAAAAAGGAAAAAGTCAGGGGTTTTTTTATAAAGTGCGGGTTTTTTGGCAGCATACTTAAAAATTTTCTTTTTTCCCCCTTTTTTAGGAAAGCTCAAAAACTTTATACTAAGAAAAATTTCTAAATTTTTTGGCTAGGAGGAACTAGTGATTAGAACCAAGTTGTTTTTTAAGGGATGTTAATTTTTTTGGCTTAGTTTGAATCCTCAGGTTTTATAACTTTGTGTGGTTATCCGATTTTGATGCCAAAATTTTCGTTATTTACGGGGAAAAAAAGGGGGAAGTAAGGGGACTTTTACTAAAAAAGGGAGTGTTCAAATTTTTAGCTTTTTACTATCTTTACCCAAGACATTCATTGGAAATTTTTTTGAAACAAAAACTTTCAAGTCCCAAAATTTCACCTGTTTCCCCATGTTATGTTAGGAGTTTTTATATTATATCCTATTTCTTTTAAAACCCTTTGCCGACG
>NC_051418.1:29289714-29291527 GCF_015228065.2 Penaeus monodon
GGTTTTAAAGGGGGTTTTATCCCCAAACCTTTTAAAAAGGGGGGAAAAGTACAAAAATTTAAAATTTTTCTGCAGCTGTTCAAAAATTTTTTTTGTATGTGTTTTATTTATTTTAAATAATGAAAAGATGGGGGTGCCCAAAAGGGGTCTTTTTAAATGGGGATTTCAGAAAAATTATAATGGATTTTTTTCCACCAGTATGTTTGAAATTTGTGGATTTTTTAAATAACAAAACTTAATTGTAATTGTTTACTTCTTCTGTAACTCCAAAGAAAAGGGAATATGGTTGTTTTTGTATTAGTGAGGGGGATGAATTTTTGGGTTTCAATATTTTTTTATTTAGTAGATTTTTAATTTTGGGAAAAAAGGTGGTTTAATCTGTAGGGGCCTTACTTTTTAAATTGGACGGGCATTTTAAAACCAGAAAGGGGTAAGTTCTAAAGGGGTGATACTTGGACAAATTCAAGCTATTATTGTAAGGAAAGTGTATTTTTATTATATTTCCACAGTATTTCCAAAAAGGGCCCCTCCCCGAAAAACTCTACAAGAGCTGAAAACCTTTGGGAAACCCAATGGTAGGCTTCAGCAAAGATCTCTAACAGGCCTCCATAACTTGTTATATCTACCACGGGCCCTTTTGGGTTTTTAAATTTCCCCTTAAAAACTTTTTTTAGCCTTAGGGAATATAAAGTAGCTGCAGGGTGCCAGATCTGGACTGCAAGGAGAATGGCCTTTGCTCCTTCAGAATTTCCACTGTTAGATGTAAACTGTGTACAGCATTATTGTCCTGTGAAGGATGAAGGTCTTAATGCTACTTGTGAACCATTTCTCACGCAGTTTGGGAAAATAAAAAGTTGTAAACACCCAAATTTGGGAGTGGGGGTGGATTTTAAAACATTTTTACTTGTAGGGAAAACTTGGGAAAAACGCAATCAAAATACTTGGCTTTTATTTTTTTAAATGAAAGTAACTTGTGTGAACATAACTTTTGAGCCCCCCCGTTGAACTTTTCGCTGTTTCCTTTTTCCCAGTACATCCGGGTGTGTGTTTCAAAAGGTAAAGTGAGAGATTTTAGGGGAATGCATCACTTCACCATCAAAGGGGGTATTTTTTTAATATTTCAAATATTTCATTTAAAATTAAGATAGCTTAGAACCTAGGACCTGTTCCATGGTGAGAACAGAGCAGAGGACTAATTTCAACCCAGTGCTACTAAGAATACTTTTGTTTTGTGAAATGTGTTTACACACACAGTCATTTAGTGGGCATATGTGATCTCATCTAATTTTCCCTTTTCCTTGAGATTTTTGGGGTTTTTTTCTAAAAAACCCTTTTTCAGGGAAATTGGGAAAATTTTTAAAGTTTTAAAAACCAAAAAGCTGGGAATGGTGAGATAGGTAAGACAAGTGAAAAAATTCTTTTGGGGGAAAAACACTTGTGGAGCCATCTGTGAGACAAAAATAATTTTACACACTGGGACCCCCTTTGGGAATGGGTTTAAAATAGGGTTTAAAAATTTCTTTTTCTTGACAGGGTGAATATGGAAAAATTCTCCTTTTGGTTGGTGAAAAAATGCCCCCTTTTGATTTTTATCATTATTATTTTATTTATGAAGAGTAATGGATGTTTTTTTTTATGCCTTTTTTATAACTCAGAGAAAAATCTATACCTTTTTGCTCTTGTACTTTTAATTTTCCCAGATAAATTTTTGAAATTCTTAAACCTTTTACTGTTTTTATGTCTTCTTTAAAAATTTTAAAATGAGTACCCCTTTGCATGTAAAGGGGAATTTTCTAATGCTCCTTTTTTCCCG
>NC_051418.1:29291565-29292529 GCF_015228065.2 Penaeus monodon
GTTGAATGAGGTTAAAAGAAATAAAAGTTATCAAGAAGTATGTCATTATATTTTTTTAAGGATTTTTATACACAAAAATTAGAAGTTATGCTGTACTAGAAAAATAGGCAACTGTAAGAAGATCCCTATCATTGTTGAAACTGTTCTGACAATTGATGTATTGTAGACCATAATATCACAGTACAAAATTATTTATACTTATTCTTAAGTAAGCACTTGGTATTTATAAGTACAATGCCAAACATCTTGAAAAAAGGGAGGGAAAATTAAACTGAAGTACCAGGGTAAAGTTTTAATGAAAGACTGAAGAACTGATTTTTTAACAAAGTGATATTTAAAAAGGGGCTGGAAAAATAGTTAAGGGTCAAAGAAAATTTGGGGTATGTGTTGTAGGGAAACTTATAACATTTTTTTTAATAATAGAAAAGAGGGGCAATACATCTGCTAGTTTTGGGAACTTTTTTAAAAATGAAATGGGGGCCCACTGGTTTCCCAATAAAGCGAAAAAATTTGGAAAATTTTAAATAAATAAGGGGGTTCATTTCATGCATTTTTCCTTGGTCTACAGGTTTTTAAAGGTTTTCACCTCCCCAGTGTGTCAAAATTTTGTTAGGTTCCTAATCACTGAAGCTAGCATAAAGGCATGAATTTTCAATTCTAGAGTGGCAATTGAATAAGAAAAAAAATATATAACAGGGTTTTTTTGCTGAAACTTTTGGTGCAGTATTGAGAATTTTAAACAAAAAAAATATTTTTTTTAAAAATTTTTGCCATGACTACTTGAAGGTTATCCTAAACAAGTATAGAAACCAAATTTTTCCCTGGTTCTTAGAGTAGTGAGTTCTTTAGCCATTTCTCATTATCCATGTCTTTGAATCTTTTTGGATCCATGATGTACAATTCAAACACACAGAATTTAAATTTTCTCAAAGTCACAAGAATACCCAACCCGACTGGAGTTTTT
>NC_051418.1:29293334-29293873 GCF_015228065.2 Penaeus monodon
GCAGTGGTGCTTTCAAGCCCTTTTAATGTTGTGCCCTTAACCATTCTGATGTTTCCTCAGCTTAACCAATTGAACTGTGCCTCTTTGCTACATATTCCCTCCCCTTTTAGTGGGGGTCATTTCAGTTTTTCCAAATTTTGAGATTCCAAAACTAAAATTGGCCCCATTCTAAGCGGGCCCCCTTTTAACCTTACATTTTTTTCCCTGTCAGCCATTCCATTTCCTTTCAGTTCTTTAAATGTTGCTGCACTGGCCATTCCATCAGTAATCCTTGGCCATTCCAAAAATATCCCAGTACCCACTATGATGGGATTTGTTCAGTCACTATAATGGTACGCTGCCAGATCTCCAAATAGTGTCCCTTTTGACATTTAATTAGTCTCCTCTTAGACTTCTAAGATATCCTTAGGACCCTTCAAATGATGCCCTGTTGGCCCTTTTAAAATGATTCTTTTTTAAAACCCAGGGTAAAACCCCCTTTAGCCCCAAGTAGGGCTCTCTTAGGGGGGTATATAAAAAAAAAAAAAACCTAAAAATTT
>NC_051418.1:29294047-29294132 GCF_015228065.2 Penaeus monodon
GGGGGGAAACACAGAATGGGGAAGGGCCGTAACATTAAAAAGGGGGTTGAAAGCACCACTGGGGACCCCGGGTACCACAAAACCC
>NC_051418.1:29294270-29294440 GCF_015228065.2 Penaeus monodon
CAAAATAAAAGGAAATAATTAAAAAATAATTTTAATAAATATAAAAAAAGATTTTTTAAAAAACACACAAAACCAAAAACAATTTAAATATAATTAAAAAATATATTATAAAATATAATATAAATTATATATAAAATTATATTATAAGTAATACTGGGAAAAAATACATT
>NC_051418.1:29294708-29294822 GCF_015228065.2 Penaeus monodon
TATCACACCGATACCGATACCGTTTTGTTGAACTTGAAGATTGGCGAAAGCGTTTCTCCGTAGATAAGCAAACGATACCGATATTAATACGTGTAACGCAGATACTTTATTGTA
>NC_051418.1:29295076-29295517 GCF_015228065.2 Penaeus monodon
ATCTACCGGTGTATTGTGCACAATGGAAGGAAATTCAAGGGTGGATTTCCTGCCAAAATAGTTGATATATGGCACCCTCCACAGATTTTGAGCATACATGTTTTCTTTAATTCGATTTTGTCTGTTATTTTTCTGAAAAGGATAAACGAGTCGCCTCTCCTTGCGATGAGCGACGCATGTTTTTTTTAACGAAAACTTACAGTTTTGGACCCCCACCTTAGTTTATTTCTGCTTCACATAAAACGTTGAAAAAAAAAAAAGATAATGATCACAAATGAAAACTGAAATAAAGAGAAAATGGATCATCTACAATTTCATAGATATTAACTTCGATTTCAAAATTGGCCATCATAGGTATCGATGTGTCGATATATCATTTTTTCGATACATTTTGAGAAAAGCAACCTAGTGTTGCTGATAAACAATTTAATAGCTGGGGCG
>NC_051418.1:29296541-29297966 GCF_015228065.2 Penaeus monodon
TGTTGGCAGTCTCGTCCTCGATGGAAGAATTAACCAAACGCCCAAGAAGGTGTCATCTGGGCAGAGAATCCGAGAGGAAAACCACGACTCGATAGCCACTTTTCCAGCTGCCGTTTCCACTGTGACCACGTATCTTCCGAGACTGGAAGGGCAGCCGATACAACCATGAAGGTGATTTCTTGGATTCGAAAAACAGATTCAACAGATTCAGTGGAAGTTATCGTTTGTGATTGCACAAATGTTAATAAAGGGAATAAAAGTACGTACGCTCGAAACACACAGTCAGATGGCCACTACGATATTTTGTTGTTTTCTGCACCTACTTTCACATAATTGTTGTTGAGTATTTTGAGACAGCTGACGGTTCGATAACAGATTCCAGAGGCCGCACAGAAGTCGGTCAGGCCTTTGAAATAGACATAAAATACCTCCCAAGTGCTGGTTCTTAAAGAGCTGCCGGAAGAACCTGAATCTTACCAGAAGAGGTTGTAAGTGGTCTTCTCGACGCTACCTGTACCGTGCATGTATGGTAGTTCAGTTGTCAAGGGATGGTACTGATGAATGTGCAGGACCATTTGAACAAACTGGACCACTTGATCATACCCAAGTGGCCTACGAAAAGCTAATAGCGTATTGCTGCTTTACATGCGGTAAAGACAATTATCACCAACGCTAAAACGCCTGGTTTCACTCTTAGCCAACTGCTATCCTCCCGTTGCTCGTGCCTAAGAAGGAAAAGAAAAAATAGTGTTGGAGCTCCTTCAGGAGAAGCCGTTGGTTATCATTCATTCTGCGCTTATCAATAATTACTTCTATCACCCATAGAACATCCTGTTGGCGGTCGTTGCCAATGTTGATAAAAAAAGCAATGGTAAAAGGGGCTGATTCTAAAAGCCCCAGTTAGTGTATCCCAAAAACCGTCACTTAAGGTAAACTTCGATGCCAAGAAACACACGACTTGGAAAACCTGTCTTCTGTCACAGTGCCTCCGCTGCCGAAAAATAAACGGATCCCGATGAACAAAGGCCAACTAATCTCTACATGACAGACACCATCACCAGCCCAAACGGAGTCGAACTGTCGCGCTCAACTCAGGTGCAGAAGCCACTGCCGGACACCCAAACAAACAAGCTGTTCAGGAAGCTCCAATCACATTCAGTGAAGCGTCTGGGGAATTCCCGTTATCAAAGGGGTATTGCCAAATTTAAAAACATTAATGTCAGCGTTGTGGTCCGAGTTGCGTACAAGCAAAATGGCAAAAAGGAATCTAATCATTGATGTAATAAAAAATGAAAGGCACTGAGCAGGATATTAAGGGTAACATGAAAAATTTACCTTCGAAAGTCTTTTTCCAATGTGACTGTCTCTTCAATGTATCGGCAAAGCACCGTATAAAAATAAAGTAATCAACTAATCAACTTTTAA
>NC_051418.1:29298026-29298123 GCF_015228065.2 Penaeus monodon
AAAAGGTTTGTTAGCTTTTGCTTTGATCTTACAAAGATAGAAAAAAAGTAAAAAACGTGTCAATTTTCGTCATTACGTGTTCGAACCAGTGTTGTGA
>NC_051418.1:29298171-29298451 GCF_015228065.2 Penaeus monodon
CACATATATACCTTTTCCCCCACGTTGCTTTTTGTTTAAGTGGGCAATTAGAGAACAAAATTAGGATGCTTTCGCAGTATTTTTCCCTCCTGTTTATTCCGTTCTTTCTCCCGCACAGATTCTAGATTGTAGATACCCGTAAATTGCTATGGAACGTGACGCCGATGTCATAGGTTGCAGACGATTTTCGGAAATGTGGCAACATGCCTCACGTGTGAATTTCTCACCTGCAAAAGTTATTATTTATTTTTTAGAGAGAGAAACGTTTTAAAATAATCTC
>NC_051418.1:29303538-29303768 GCF_015228065.2 Penaeus monodon
ATATTAATATTATACAATGTGTTCCTAGACATCATATTTCCAATCCTCTTACTTGATAATCTTTTTAAATCTCCCCATAAAATGTCCTTTCAAAAGTTTGTATATAAATCATAAGTGATAGTAGGGCAAACACTATCAGTCAATAGTTAGTTAAGTAATAGGAAATACCAGGAGAATGACTGCGTACAGACATTTGAACAGACAGTGAGTTTACGATAAATCAGAGTATG
>NC_051418.1:29304125-29305314 GCF_015228065.2 Penaeus monodon
TGCATCCTAGCATCAATGGGCTATGATAATTAACCTGATGTTTGTTTTTTAATCCAAAGACAATCACTAAAAATATCCTGATTAACACTTTCTCAACATCAGAACCTGAATCAAATGGGCCTATATAATGTCTAACCTTGACTTCAAAAGACAGAGCCCAGACACCCATCAAACTACAATTATACCTAATAACAGACAACTATATCTTATTTTGTTGTGAAGTTGTACTGGGAATGTAGTGATACACTTTTTGTTGAGATATAAAGCTAACCTATAGAACAGAACTCCCTCTTAAAGATAAAATTTATACTAGTCTTTACAATTAAGAAAACTCTATGACTTGCTTTCTCCTGTTTCTCCTGTTATCATTCACACCATAAAAGATCTTACTATATCCATAAACAGAAAAAAATAAATAGAACACCAGCTACCTTACATAATTCTATGGTGTTGTTTTTAAGCCCTGTAAAAAATCATTTCTGCTCTTTACATATTCATGAAGGTGTGGCCCCTAAGATCAATAGCCACTAATACTGATAATCAATAGTCTTTTTATAAAGTCTGTTCGTGCATTTCTTATGCCTGCACGTCAGAGACCACATCTTAAAGCTCAATATTGGTATTCTTCAAACTTTATATTGTTTTTTCCTTGGCTACTTACATCCTACAATTGCTAGGCCTTTTAAAATGAGATGTAAAAATAATGACAGGAAAAAAAATTAAAATGCCTCCAATAAGCAGGATCTTCAATTCCTCAAGTTTGTCCTAAGAAATTTCAAACAAAACACTTGCTTTGGTTTGTCATAATCAGCAGTAGATTGCACCACAGGTGCTGAAGCCTTAAAAATAATGCCTGCAGTGCTTTGTTTCTATCAATTTCACTTTAACACGTTCTGTAAGAATATATAAATAAAAAAACAAGTGTAATTAGTAATAAAGTGTAACTTACAAGTGAAAAGTAACACTTTGCACCATTATCATTTTCAAGTACCAAAGCAATTGTGGCTGTCTTGCCTCCATTCTTCACAAACTGATTAAACTAACATTTTCAGAAATTACTCAATCAACATTGAAATATTAAACCACCACATTAGTTTATGTGCCCACCATAATATATAAAATATTGAAAAATGTATACAAAAAATCAAGACCCCCACATATTTTTACTCAATGATTATGTGCATATGTG
>NC_051418.1:29305674-29306901 GCF_015228065.2 Penaeus monodon
GGCACTTTGCCTAATTTAGGTATGTAGTACTTCTCTGAATAATATATCTAAAAATAATATATCTATCACAGATTCTGCAATGTAGCAAAATAATAACAAAGAAAGTAAGTTCAGATTATCCATAAATACCTACCAAACAAATACACTAATTCTATTAAGTAATTCCAGCTGACCCAAAAACTGCAACCTCACTGCCAGTATCCTGTTTATCTTGATTTCTCTTCTATGTTTGCATGGAACTATGTCTTCTTAATCCACTAGCAAATCATTTCAGTGGAATTCAAGGACATACTGTGCAAAACTTTAATGAAACTTGTATTTCATTGCAGGAATCACTGATTAATACTCTTTCTGAAAGCCAATAACAGCAGCTCTAACTATAAACAAGAAGGCACCTTATTTATTATAAGCTTTAAAGGTTTATTTCAGTGGCGAAGTGAATCTGCACTATCACTCGAATTTATAATTTTTATAAATAAACCTAGAAATGGATGCAGTCAAGCAATCAACAAGATTAAGAATGGACTAGTTCCTCACTTGGTAATAAGTTACCAGGGAGGTCAACTAAGCACACACACAATGGTCATGATCATGGTGACAGAAGGTAGGTCACAGTCTAATTCTTATTTAACTATTTCTGGTAAAGTGAAAAAAAAATATTTTCATTTTGCATTATGTCCTAGAATTAGAGTCTCAGAATTTATCAATCTATTGACTCCATATTCTATAGACCTATATCTAAAACTAAGATTATACATTTGCTACTTTTATGACAAATTATACCAAATCTGCAAATATTTGTTTTTTATATATTTTACCACCATGCTACTACTTTTCATCACTAAAATTTATAAAATAGATCTAAACACCATCAATACAGAAGTTCACAACAAAGCAACAAGACCAAGTATGGTCATAACTAGAAAATGTTTACCTGTTACAGACAGGAAAAAAACTCAAGCTACAACCTTAAATCCCTAATGGTAGCAATCTAAATACGTCTGCTTACAATAGTTCTTCAAGGGACTTATGCTAACAAGTCATCAAATTTTATCATAGAAAGATCAAAATAAGATAAATAAGATCAAATAGCACACTGGCATATTGACATACACTACTATGGAAGTCTTATTTGAATCTTAAAGTACCCTTTTCCTAATATAGCACTGTGCATCTGCCACAAGTTCAATACCCCTGACGTCTATTTGAATTAAACCCTTTCCCTTC
>NC_051418.1:29307185-29307639 GCF_015228065.2 Penaeus monodon
ATCTACCGGTGTATTGTGCACAATGGAAAGGAAAATCAAGGGTGGATTTCTGCGAAAAATAGTTGATATATGGCACCCTCCACAGATTTTGAGCATACATGTTTCTTTAATTTCTGATTTTGTCTGTTATTTTTTCTGAAAAGGATAAACGAGTCGCCTCTCCTTGCGATGAGCGACGCATGTTTTTTTTTTAACGAAAACTTACAGTTTTTGGACCGCACCTTAGTTTATTTTCTGCTTCACATGAAACGTTGAAAGAAAAAGATAATGATCACAAATGATAACTGAAATAAAGAGAAAATGGATCATCTTACATTTCATAGATATTAACTTCGATTTCAAAATTGGCCATACATAGGTATCGATGTGTCGATATATCATTTTTTTCGATACATTTTGAGAAACGCAACCTAGTGTTGCTGATAAAACAATTGAATAGCTGGGGCGATAAAAG
>NC_051418.1:29308641-29308778 GCF_015228065.2 Penaeus monodon
GTACTGTAAAAAACAAACAAACATCTACATTGCCTAAAAATACATGATTTGTACTGATTTGCATATTCAAATAATGAGAAAAAGAAATACTAGATATCAGCGCTTTGTAAAACGAATTGTATTTAGTCGATGCAGCT
>NC_051418.1:29309001-29310409 GCF_015228065.2 Penaeus monodon
AGTACTTTCATGTATGCGCTTACATATTCCTTTTCTTGGATACGCTTTAACCGTACACTACAAACTAAAGAAACGTTTCACACTATAGATTCCGATTCCCTTCGCATTTGGCTGGACTCAATGCTCGATTGACTTATGAAGACTAACGGCAATAAAAGTTTTTAAATTTACTTCCAAAATAATTGGATAATAACGCAGAAGCACATCCCGCTGTGCCTGAGAATGTCACGTAAATGTGTTAGTCATTCCCGGGTGATAAAGGACCACAAGTTATCGATCGTTTTCATGTGAAATCCTGTTAGCCTTTGGGATTTCTCACATAATTGATTTATTATATTTTATTTTCTTACAGCAGTAGATAAAGAGAGCTGTGTAGTTCTATTTAATTTAAATAAATACACACGAGGATAAGACAGCTGTAAATTCTTTGCAATGTTTCGAGATGAACGTAATATCGACGTAAAAAAAAGCAACGGTAACTTCGAGTCGCGCATATTGTTCTTTTTCGCTTGCTCTCTCTTTCCACAAGTATTAAATAATTCCTTCAAGACCTTGCCATTGGGTGTACTCCTCTTTCCTATCCACCTATTTCGTCCCCTTCCGCAATGAAATATCATTTTTTAAGCGTAGCATGAGTTGTCTAGCGTGACGGAATGCACGATAATTAGGATTTAAACTTGGCGGCAGAAGCGTGCGAAGGGAGGCCACGGTCAAGGATTTCGCTCGCCTCTTGGCTATTGTCTGCTGCTCGGTCGGCGCCGCAGTATAACTAGCGCGTTTCGATATTTGGTCCGCAATCTGTGTGAATTTATTAGTTGTTTCGCGTAAGAGTAGTAATTAATTAGATGGGAATAAGTGCGAAATTAGGGTGAGTAGAGCGAGCGCAGCGCGAGCGCCATTTTCCATTTGTTTGCGCCTCGTCGTCATTGGTTCCAATACGATTCTGCAGCGCCAGGCCGATTTTGCTATCCGATGGCCCTGTCTGGGGAGGAGTGAATAATCCACGCCTCTAGAGCACGTTAAGAAACAAGGGGAGCCGTCGCGAGATGCGCCAAAGCTCTCGCGATTGCACAAATAGGGCTTAGTATTGGTCGTTTCAGAAGAGTTCGGCGAGCGGCGGGGCAGCAGTGACAAGTCTCGGCGAATGAAGCTCCTCCGCCGGTATCCCGATGCTCTCGCTCGCAGTGCTGAACTACGGCCTGTAATCTGTGGAGGTAACAAGTCTCGGTAGTGTCGTGTAGCCCCGCAGTCTATATGTGTGTGCGGTTGCCCCTGGTGACGGGGGTGGTGGCAAGCTGCAGACATTGGGCGCATAGCGAGCAAACACGCCTTGAAGGTCCCTGTGTCTGGCAAGAACGGCTGTGCTGGGAGTCGTGATCGAGGCGGCCGACGAACCGCTAAAGGTTCT
>NC_051418.1:29310441-29313103 GCF_015228065.2 Penaeus monodon
GGCGCCCCTGGGAGGCTGCGAGGCCGAGGACGTGAATACTGTGGTGCCGCCAGTCATGAACCACGTCACGGAGCCGCCCACCCCAGACAACCACCTCGAGCTCATGGACACGCAGGAAGGTAGGCCTACAGGGGCATGGCACGTGGGCGGGGGCGCAGGGGGTGTGGGGGCGTGAGGAGGGAGTATGGCTGGTGTGGGGGCTGTGTGGGGAAGGCCCTGGTCTGCATGCCAGTGGGGGGGGGGTTTAAGTTGTGAACACAAGTTCAACTTTCCCAGGCATTAATTGTTTTTATATAATTAATTTGGATTTTTTTTTTTTGCCTATGGTGCATGTTTTTGTAAAAGGTATTGTGTGTGGTAGTTGTACGGAAAATGTTTTGGTAAATGTTTACATTTGGACTCCCATGATTTGCCTTGTCCTCTATGTTCAAATAGAGGTCAACAAACTCGTAACATCAATTCTGGCAAGATAAAGCTTAGACACTACCAATCCTGGGTAAATTTGCATATTTTGACCTAACTGTAGTAGGTTCAAGGAATATATCCCTTGGAAATGCAATTAATGTTAGGTTTGATGTTAGTTTTTAATGTTGCCTTAGTGGTAACGCCAATTGTCCAGAATGAGAATGTGGGCAGATAAAAAAAATTAAGGTAATTGCTGTAAAAATACGTGGAAAATGACCAATAGTATTGAGAATTGATTGCACAAAATATAGTGTCAAAATCTCTTTTTAGTATATCCTAGATCTGTAGTCACATTGCCAAGTTCATCTCTGCAGTGATCTCTATGGTTTAGCAAAAACAGAGATGAACAAACCTCCACTATGTATTTTTTGGGATGATGGTGTTTGGCAATCTTTCTAGGGATCTGTCATCAAATAAGGAAAGAACTAGAATCTATCTTCCTGAATAGACATTATGAATATCTGTTGATCTATACCAGTGTGCAAACCATGGATGTAAAATTGTTGTTTGATATGATCTTTTACTGAACAATTGCTGCCTATAATTTCTATGTGTAAAGTATTAAAGACAAAAGAATGCTTTTTATTGTTAGAAGTATGAATAAGAATGAATAATGCATCTGTTTATTTTGAAGTTGCTCTTGGATTTGTAAGGAGCTGTGTAGTGATCTGCCATAGATCTAAGACAAGGAGTTATCCTTCACTTGTCCGACTTCAATCATCAAAAGAAAGGTTTTCTTCTTTTCCCTTAAAATAGTTGTGATAGGATGTCATTTTTATAATGCTTTTCTGGTATGAATGGATTGTTTAGTCCCAGGAAATTCAAGGTTCTGAGTCACCATATCAGGAGAACAGGAAAAGACCTTGGGAATGTAGGAGGGCAAAGACCTTTGTTGTTGGAATGGTGTAGGAGAGAAATCTTCAAATTACAAACTTTTATGTATTTTAGCAAAAATTGTCATGGGGTGATAAATTTGGAGACTTGTGGCAGATGCAACAGTGCTATATTAGGAAAAGGGTACTTTAAGATTCAAATAAGACTTCCATAGTAGTGTATGTCAATATGCCAGTGTGCTATTTTGATCTTATTTGTCTTATTTGATCTTTCTATGATGAATTTGAATGACTTGTTAGCATATGTCCTTGAAGAAACTATTGTAAGCAGACGTAATTTAGATTGCTACATTAGGGATTTAAGGTTGTAGCTTGAGTTTTTTTCCCTGTCTGTAAACAGGGTAAACATTTTCTAGTTATGACCATACTTGGTCTTGTTTGCTTTGTTGTGAACTTCTGTATTGATGGTGTTTAGATCTATTTTATAAATTTTAGTGATGAAAAGTAGTAGCATGGTGGTAAAATATATAAAAAACAAATATTTGCAGATTTGGTATAATTTGTCATAAAAGTAGCAAATGTATAATCTTAGTTTTAGATATAGGTCTATAGAATATGGAGTCAATAGATTGATAAATTCTGAGACTCTAATTCTAGGACATAATGCAAAATGAAAATTTTTTTTTTTTCACTTTACCAGAAATAGTTAAATAAGAATTAGACTGTGACCTACCTTCTGTCACCATGATCATGACCATTGTGTGTGTGCTTAGTTGACCTCCCTGGTAACTTATTACCAAGTGAGGAACCAGTCCATTCTTAATCTTGTTGATTGCTTGACTGCATCCATTTCTAGGTTTATTTATAAAAATTATAAATTCGAGTGATAGTGCAGATTCACTTCGCCACTGAAATAAACCTTTAAAGCTTATAATAAATAAGGTGCCTTCTTGTTTATAGTTAGAGCTGCTGTTATTGGCTTTCAGAAAGAGTATTAATCAGTGATTCCTGCAATGAAATACAAGTTTCATTAAAGTTTTGCACAGTATGTCCTTGAATTCCACTGAAATGATTTGCAAGTGGATTAAGAAGACATAGTTCCATGCAAACATAGAAGAGAAAATCAAGATAAACAGGATACTGGCAGTGAGGTTGCAGTTTTTGGGTCAGCTGGAATTACTTAATAGAATTAGTGTATTTGTTTGGTAGGTATTTATGGATAATCTGAACTTACTTTCTTTGTTATTATTTTGCTACATTGCAGAATCTGTGATAGATATATTATTTTTAGATATATTATTCAGAGAAGTACTACATACCTAAATTAGGCAAAGTGCCATATATACTATTCTGTGGTGGTGTGA
>NC_051418.1:29313440-29314547 GCF_015228065.2 Penaeus monodon
GAGAGGGGTGCAATATGCACATATCTTGAGTAAAGTATGTGGTGGTCTTGATTGTTTGTAGTAGCATTTTCAATATGTTAGTTTAATCAGTTTGTGAAGAATGGAGGCAAGACAGCCACAATTGCTTTGGTACTTGAAAATGATAATGGTGCAAAGTGTTACTTTTCACTTGTAAGTTACACTTTTATTACTAATTACACTTGTTTTTTATTTATATATTCTTACAGAACTGTTACTAAGTGAAATTGATAGAAAACAAAGCACTGCAGGCATTAGTTTTAAGGCTTCAGCACCTGTGGTGCCAATCTACTGGCTTATATATACAAACCAAAGCAAGTGTTTGTTTGAAATTTCTTAGGACAAACTTGAGGAATTGAAGATCCTGCTTATTGGAGGCAGTTTTAATTTTTTTTTCCTGTCATTATTTTTACATCTCATTTTAAAAGGCCTAGCAATTGTAGGATGTAAGTAGCCAAGGAAAAAACAATATAAAGTTTGAAGAATACCAATATTGAGCTTTAAGATGTGGTCTCTGACGTGCAGGCATAAGAAATGCACGGACAGACTTTATAAAAAGACTATTGATTATCAGTATTAGTGGCTATTGATCTTAGGGGCCACACCTTCATGAATATGTAAAGAGCAGAAATGATTTTTTACAGGGCTTGAAAAACAACACCATAGAATTATGTAAGGTAGCTGGTGTTCTATTTATTTTTTTCTGTTTATGGATATAGTAAGATCTTTTATGGTGTGAATGATAACAGGAGAAACAGGAGAAAGCAAGTCATAGAGTTTTCTTAATTGTAAAGACTAGTATAAATTTTATCTTTAAGAGGGAGTTCTGTTCTATAGGTTAGCTTTATATCTCAACAAAAAGTGTATCACTACATGCCCAGTACAACTTCACAACAAAATAAGATATAGTTGTCTGTTATTAGGTATAATTGTAGTTTGATGGGTGTCTGGGCTCTGTCTTTTGAAGGTCAAGGTTAGACATTATATAGGCCATTTGATTCAAGGTTCTGATGTTGAGAAAGTGTTAATCAGGATATTTTTAGTGATTGTCTTTGGATTAAAAAAAACAAACATCAGTGTTAATTATCA
>NC_051418.1:29314935-29315159 GCF_015228065.2 Penaeus monodon
CATACTCTTGATTTATGGTAAACCTCACTGTCTGTCAAATGTCTGTACCAGTCATTCTCCTGGTAATTTTCCTTTTTACTTAACTACTATTACTGTGTGTTGCCTACTATCACTTATGATTATATACAAACTTTTGAAAGGACATTTATAGGGAGATTTAAAAAGATTATCAGAGTAAAGGATTGTAAATAGGATGTATAGGAAACACATTGTAGTAAATATTA
>NC_051418.1:29319253-29320322 GCF_015228065.2 Penaeus monodon
ATCATACCTCCTACCTTTGTTTTCCTGATCTTCTCCACCAGTAAGCATCTAATCTAAAATAAACTGTTTAAAGTGTGAAACTTGAGGAAGGTCAAGATGGGAGCTGGGAAGCAGGGACTTTTGTCAACTTATGCTAACAACTTTTTTGTTGTAGTTTTTTATGGCTCTTGATTCTTGAATAAGAGTTTAGTGCCCTTGTTACACTCTAATAGAATTTTCTTCAACCTTTTTTAAATGTATTTACGTAACTGCATTTTATAATTAAAATTTTCATGAATTTTTATGTGGGGAGATAAATTGTCATTCTCTAATAGTAGTTAAATTACACTGAATGATCTCTGTATGTTCAGCAGGATTATTTTCATTTATAAAGTTTCATGAAAGCATTTTCCCCAAGTTTGAATAGCATAAACAATATCATGTACAAAGGAGGACAGGTCTGAGTTACTTTTAAAAGTTGTGTTTAAAAGAAAGTTTGAACTTGTGTAAACTGGTTGAGTTAAGGTCATCACACAGAGTAAGACCTGCCTGGGCCACAACAGAAGACTTTAATTTATGCTGCAGCTGAGTGGAATACAATTTGAAACTGTGATGGTGTTGAAGTTGACCTAGGGTTCTAAGCTTGTGCATATATTATTTTACATTTAGTTGTGAACGAGGGATGTGAAAGTGATTTAGAGAAAATTTCTCCACCAGTGTTTATTATATACATTGTAATGGCTGAATGTGAATAAAATATGTATATTAAAGAGTCATTACAAAACATTATTTATAATAGTTGTATTTTTATTTCTTATGAACATCCTTTTTGCAAGTAAGGTTAGGGTGATTTTGTCTTGGTTATGCAAGTTAAGTTTTAGTTTCATTACACTACATATACACAACACCAAACACAGTGCAAACATCATTAGACACTACACACAGCCAGATACACACAGCATCAGTCACACTATTCACAGTAACAAAAATGCAACACCCACTACACCCACATGCCACCCACATATGCTACACTAGCACCAGACACACACTACACACATCAGACACACTATAAACACAACAACAGGCTCAC
>NC_051418.1:29321450-29321535 GCF_015228065.2 Penaeus monodon
TGTTTGTTAGGCCATGGATGCTTTATAAAATGTATGTAAAAGAACCAAGACCCTGGTGTCAAGTCCCTATAAAAATGAGTCCCTG
>NC_051418.1:29321566-29321966 GCF_015228065.2 Penaeus monodon
GGGTTTCATTTTAATTGAGATCATCTTATAGATATGATAAATGGAAAATGTTATCTCATTGGTTTCAAGTGCTTGAGGAATAACTACCGTCATTCATATTTTGAATTGTTGAATGTTCATTCAAATATGATTAGAGAGGTTATTAGGTTTCATTGAAGAAACTTAATCATGCTTGACATGGGCTGTGATCAATTACTTTT
Source organism: Penaeus monodon (assembly GCF_015228065.2). NCBI lineage: Eukaryota > Metazoa > Arthropoda > Malacostraca > Decapoda > Penaeidae > Penaeus > Penaeus monodon. The sequence goes on from NC_051418.1 coordinate 29,321,767, forward strand.
GGCTTTTTGTCAAGTAGATAATTGAGGGCTGAAAATAGTGCTTGGCTCAGTTTACTCAATAGATCATTAATTTTAAATGGTATATTGCTTTCCTGACACATTGTTGTTATTTGTACTATTGTTGTAATGCATCTATCGATCAGTTTTATCAGTGCTAATTACTGATAAAAATCTGATTTATTATCAGTGCCTTTGAGTAG
>NC_051418.1:29322010-29323305 GCF_015228065.2 Penaeus monodon
ACCTCTACAGGCTGCTGTTGTAATACAAAGATATTTTTGTAGAATATTTATCTCATTTTGTATTTCGGTTTTAGTAGTTCTACTAGATTTGTTTATATAATTGAAGTAGCAGAAATATAGCTCTCATGATCACAGACATTGTCAGTAGCAGTGGTATCACATTTGATGTTATCAGTGTTATATACCAGAGCTTTCTCTTCTTGTATGACCTTGCAATCGAAGCTGAAATTATTTATAAAAAGGGAAACTAGTTTAAAGCTTGAGAGATAAATGGGACTAAAATGTTTACATGTTGCAGAAGCAAATCGGTGGTGGAAGAGACAGATTTCTTGGATGATTTTCTGGTGAAAATCATGCAAGTCATGTATTAGGAAGCTGTAGATTGTAGAGTGTTTTAATTTTAATGTCAGACTACATAAAGATCAGAAATTAGTGAAGAAATCAAGGAAATTAAATAAGACCTCATTGATCGATTTAGGGTCTATTAGAGAGACATAAAATTTCTTTTGATATTTTAATTAATTTAGGGTACATGATAAAATTCATCACATGAAACATACTGTAATGGTATGTGAAAATGTTTGAAGATACTATTTTGTTTGACATTGTAAGTCATGCATGTGCTCTGTTGCATAATATGTTACGACAAGCTTTGTCTAAATGATTTTTTAATTTATTGTTGATAGAGAGAATAGATGCATCTCTTTATAAAAGGTGAAAGGTGAATGAGCATGTGTCTGTGTATTTACGTGCTAGCCAGGCATTTCCTGGATGGTTGTAGTCTTACAAGTGCAGCAAACGTATTTGTAATCCAGATAAGAGTGTCAGGGTTGAGAAACATGCTCAGCCATAGGAGAGACTTTCTCTGAATTGCCAACAACTCATGGTTGATGAATGTATCAGGCTGATGCTATGGTGTAGGAGAGGTAGTGGTGGTAGCCATGTGCAGGAGCCAAGGCATTTTAAAGTATTGGAGTATGAGTGCATAAGGAGCAATTGGTTATGTGCATGCTTCTATATGTGTTTACAAATAAGTAGTAATATTTCCATGCTTGTTTTCTTTTAGGGTTCAAATTTCTTTTAAATGAAATGTATTTGACAGTTTCCATTACCAAGTAGTGTAACTTGTTATTTTGAATAAATAAAGTTTGAAATTAGTCATAAGACCTGTGGTATACATATATATATTTACATTTGTGTTCATTTCTATGTTTGAGATAGAATTTATTCATCATTGTATACTTTTGTTTTCATAAGCTTATATTTGCAGATTTCTAACTCTGTTTTTCCTTTGC
>NC_051418.1:29323412-29323630 GCF_015228065.2 Penaeus monodon
CCCAGGAAGTGTCTTCATCCACCACACAACATGACACAGAAATGGATGAAGGTATGTGAAGCATCGCCAAAGTACCCTCTTTCTTCAATACTGGTAAATATTGCTATAGAGATGTACTTTTGTGTGTTTGTCTGTGTGGATCAGGGTATTTTTACAAAGTACCCTTTTTCTTCAGCCCTTGTAAATAGAGGATAAATATCGCTAGAGAGATGCACTTC
>NC_051418.1:29323764-29324273 GCF_015228065.2 Penaeus monodon
GCGTGAGTGCGTCCATTAGTGTGCATGCATGTGTTCATTTATGTGTGTTTGCTTACGTTTGCTTGTGTGTAATGGTGAAATAAATATATATAGTAGTACTTACAACATTTTACTCTTAATTATCAGTTGACAGTGAGTTAACCTATGGATGAATGTCCTCCATACAGATGACGCACGCTCAGAGGCAAAGTTTCAGTTCCGTGTCAAAGACTTCAGCAAGCTAAAGGACACAATGCTCTCACCGCCTTGTTATGTTCGAAATCTACCATGGAAAATAATGGTAATGCCTCGTACAAGCCAGTCACAAGACCGCCAACCACAGCGATCCCTTGGTTTCTTCTTACAATGTAATGGGGAATCGGAATCGACTTCATGGTCATGCAATGCAGTGGCTGATTTGCGGCTGTTGTCGGTGCGTGATGGTGAACCTCCCTTTACACGCAGTAAGTGGAACTTTGGTGCAGTTTTAAGACTTTATGCTTTGTTATGTTTAGAGGACAGTAAAACAC
>NC_051418.1:29324621-29324806 GCF_015228065.2 Penaeus monodon
TGCTATAATCACATGATTATAATCAAAGGATGTCTTTATGGTGTGTATATGATAATGAATAGCCAATCTGTCTGATATGTGTTCCCATAGTGTCAACAGCTAGCTGGCTGTAGTTCATATTTTTGTTGAGGAGGATTCTGTATTGATAATGTCAATTGTTATAAGAATCATTGAGAATGTGCAGT
>NC_051418.1:29324886-29326044 GCF_015228065.2 Penaeus monodon
CAATAAGCTTTTGGTATGCAACATGGAGCCCTAACCGGAATATTTGTTTTTCAGAAATCCAGCATTTATTTTATAGTAAAGAAAATGACTGGGGGTTCTCACACTTCATGCCATGGAATGATGTCCTTGACCCTGAAAAGGGTTACATCAAAGACGACACTATCACATTAGAGGTAAGGGGAGATGATTATTTCAGGATTTTGCTGCTGTAATGTATAGTATTGTGTTCTCATTATATTTTGGAATTGAATATTTTGTTGTGCATTCTTTGAAGTGATTTATCTTTTACCCATAAGTATTTTACATTTTCAGAAAATTATGTAAATAATGTGTAATTTCATATCAACAGGTTTGGGTGTCAGCAGATGCACCTCATGGTGTATCGTGGGACAGTAAAAAACACACAGGTTATGTGGGGCTAAAGAACCAGGGTGCAACTTGTTACATGAATTCTCTCCTTCAAGTACTGTACTTCACAAGTCAGCTAAGAATGGTAAGTTTTATATGTGCTTTTGATTGTAGATTTCGTGTGGTTCTACTTTAGATACCCATTATTAGTACGTCTTAAATCTTGAACTTTCCAAACTTTTTTATGACATTTTTAAATGTTATTTTTAAGTTCTGTTGAACTGTTTTAGTTTATATATTTTTGGGGTCATTGTTTTTAGGAATTAAAGAAAAAACAACTTCATCCCACAGGCTGTGTACAAGATGCCAACGGAGAGTGATGACTCGACCAAAAGTGTGGCATTAGCACTACAACGGGTCTTTCACGAGTTGCAGACGAGTGACAAACCAGTCGGCACTAAGAAATTGACCAAGTCCTTCGGCTGGGAAACACTTGATTCCTTCATGCAGCATGATGCTCAAGAGTTCCTAAGAGTGGTGAGCATTCCTTACATATTTCTATATAGTTGTATACTTGTAAAAGCTCCTTATGATTTTACTTGGGAAGGAAACAATCACATCACTTTTCTTAAATTAAAGAAATTTGTCATCTCTTTATGCCATAAATACACTATAGTTGAAATTTCCTACTCTTATATATTCTTGTTGTAATAATTGACATTGATGAAGATGAAATTCAGTGTTACCCAGTAACAAAAAAATATACATTAAATAAATATGATAATAACAGCTGACATTGTATTAAAGGTA
>NC_051418.1:29326934-29327480 GCF_015228065.2 Penaeus monodon
TTTATCTTGTCACCACTCTTACCTTTGTCTCCTTTTTTACTCTCTTCCTCCTTTTCTTTCCTTAATCTTAGTCTTTTGTATCTGCCTTTTAGCATAAATGATTGTTGAAGTTTTAGCATCTATTTTTGTTTGTTTTGCAGCTGCTTGACAAATTAGAAACGAAAATGAAGGGAACCTGTGTTGAAGGAGTGATTCCAAGGCTCTTTGAAGGCAAGACAGTGGTGAGTTTTGGTCAATCCAAGTCTGTGCTTTGAAATGGAGGCTTGTGTAATGCTTTATTTTGGATGTCATAGATGAGTCTATGTCTTACATTAATGGCTAGATGTCTTTTGCATTTGAGAACTAGCTGATGGTACAATTTTTTTTTCTTTTTTGTCTATTTCAGTCTTACTTCAAATGTAAACATGTAGACTACACTTCGTCAAGAACGGAGACCTTTTATGACATCCAGCTTAATATAAAAGGAAAGAAAAACAGTGAGTACAGTGTCTTTTATGGTGCAGTAACCTAATTTTTAAAATTATTTTTTGTCCCAAAATTTGTAGT
>NC_051418.1:29327504-29327596 GCF_015228065.2 Penaeus monodon
CAGATGTTTGTTGTTGCTTACAGGGTTTTTTCTCGATTGAATTTTCATTTATCTTAATATTTGAGCTTCCATACTCCCAAGTTATAGCATAA
>NC_051418.1:29327618-29329511 GCF_015228065.2 Penaeus monodon
ATATAATTTGAAATGGTTGAATTTTTAGATTGGATATAATTTCCGTTATCTTTTTTCATCCCTTTCAGTTCTAGAATCTTTTAAAGACTACATTAGTGTAGAAACGCTGGAAGGTGACAATAAATATGATGCTGGTGAACATGGTCTTCAAGAAGCAGACAAAGGTGTCATATTCCAGAGCTTTCCCCCAGTTCTTCATCTTCATTTGATGAGGTTTCAGTATGACCCCATCACAGACTCAAATGTCAAGATAAATGATAGGTAAGAAAACTTCTTATGGTATTTCCAGATTTAAGGCTTATAATATGTACATTTATTGCCCTTGCATTTTTTTCTCTTCTCATATATGAATTTCAGAAGGAACTTTTAGAAATCAAATTAGATTGATAATTATTTTGAGAGCTCTTTCTGTCAGTATGCTCTTAGTTGATTGATTTGTCTATTACAAAATAGTAATAACTTGTGAAAACTCCCGGTAATTACAAAATACAGTTATGTGCAAATATTTTCTTAATTTATTCTTTGCCAGAATATGTTTACATCTAGTATTCCTTTTCAAATGTTCAAAAATGGAGATTAACTAATGCCATGCATTTCTTCTTCATAGACAAGGTCTTTGCTTTAGTTGAAAACATCCAAGTATGTCTGCTGATTGTGCTTTTCTTTTGTCTGTTTTTGTTTTGGTAATTTGTAACTCCACTTTCCAGATATGAGTTCCCAGAAAAGTTAAATATGGACCAATTTCTTCAAAAACCTGAATCAACTCCAGCTACATACGTGCTCCACGCCGTCCTAGTACACTCAGGGGACAACCATGGCGGCCATTATGTTGTATTCATCAATCCAAAAGGGGATGGTAGGGTGAGTATCAAACAATTTTTTCTTTATTCATTTACTGTTATAATTTTTAAAAATTCATTTCATAATTTTTCTATGAGGACTGTGAAAATACTCAAGGCATATTTGGTAATGTGTATTTTATGTGACTCTCTCACATTGATAAGACCCCCCCCTTATCTTATGACATCAGTGGTGCAAATTTGACGACGATGTAGTATCAAGATGCAGCAAGCAAGAAGCCATTGACCACAACTTTGGTGGTCATGAGGATGACCTCAACCTTACGGTGAAGCACTGTACAAATGCTTATATGTTGGTGTACATAAGAGAGTCGTGCCTGAAGACAGTGCTTCAGGAGGTAACAGAGGAAGATATACCGCAGGAGCTCATAGATCGACTACAGGAGGAAAAGCGGGTTGAGATGATCCGCAGGAAGGAACGCAATGAAGCCCACCTCTACATGAGCGTTCAGGTGAGAGTTTTGGCAATATATTGGGATTGTATTTATTTTTATTTTCTGTTTGTTTCTTCTCTGCTAGTATTTCTAAATGCTGCCTCCCACTACTTTGACCTTATTCTTTGAATAAGATATTTTATGGAATTCAGATAAATGAATTAATACCTAGATGTGTATATATACCATGCTTATACATACATAAATGGCACAATCATATATTAATATTCTTGTCTATTTATGCATATTTTGACATCTGTTATTACATGAAACTTGCTGTTTACCAAAATCATGATATTTATCGTAATAAATTTACAGGTTGTTTTAGAGGATGCATTTTCTGGGCATCAGGGTAATGATCTCTACGACCCAGACAAGGTCAACTACCGAACATTCCGGGTGAAAAAGTCAGCCACACTCCAAGAGTTCCTAGAACAAGTGGCTGAGAGCCTTGTAAGTGTATTCCTTTGAGAAATGTTAGTTTGTCATTTAGCATATGGTTACTATTATCTTTTAATGTTTTTTTTTTTTCAGCAGGGATATATTTTCTTTGGTTTATTTTTTAGTAAATTAAGTTGTTTGATATTAACCTTTTTGAT
>NC_051418.1:29330364-29330818 GCF_015228065.2 Penaeus monodon
TGTTTAATAGGATGCTGCAAATACTTGCTGCTTTACCACTCTTTGTTCTGGACTTTACCTCCCTAACATCTTTGAGGGTATGTGGTTCTTCACTGATAGGTAGATCTGGCACTGGGATCATGATGCCACTGACTGTTGTCAGTGTGATACAGCTGCTCAAAGTACCCAGCTCACATACTCCAACATGGTCTGTGATAATTTTGCCATTTATTGAGTGGACTGCAACCATCTATGAAGAGAGCTTGGAGTTTGGCTTTCTCTAGGTTAAAAATCATTACTGAGAAATAACCTTCAACTTTAACCTTACACTGATGGTGCCAGAAATATCTGTGACTCATTCTGGTGACTTTAGGCAACCATTTATCCTTACCGCTGGGGTTCCCTGTATACAACAGCCCTTCCTGTTTGACTTGCTTGAGCGAGTCATGATGCCTATAGCTGCACCTGTTGTAAT
>NC_051418.1:29330860-29330943 GCF_015228065.2 Penaeus monodon
GTGCTCAGCTATAAGATGTTAATCAGCAGGTACCTAATATACTGTTACAGGGAACAGTGTAAGTCTCAGTGTCCTAGAGTGGA
>NC_051418.1:29330961-29331108 GCF_015228065.2 Penaeus monodon
GTGGACCAAGAGGGTAGCTATGACAAATCTTTGGTCACCCTATCACTGAAGGTGGCACATCAGTAGATCCTATACTTCAAGGGCATACAAACATGTGGTTAATCTGGTGGCATGGATCTTAAATTCTCAAGCTCTGTGACCTAGGAA
>NC_051418.1:29331598-29332014 GCF_015228065.2 Penaeus monodon
CGTATATTACGAGAAGCGGGCCTTGCCTCTCCATAGCCACTCTTTGATCCCAGGGTGCTCGGTGGCATTAGTTCATATGAAGTCAGGGCATTTTCACACACCCTGGCTTGACTCTGTACCACAATGACCCGCTACTGCGAGGTGTTACTGATAAATATTCTGTCTTAGAATTTATTGCAATATTTTGTATTATCAGATAATTAATAATAATTTTGTAATTTCAGAAATATCCAGTAGAGCAAATCCGACCATGGCCACTAAATCTCCGGACCAACCAGACCAACAGACCGACGCTCTTAGACCTTGAAACAGAACTCCACAAACCTTTATCAGAGGTGAGGTTGCATGCTGGATTTGGGTAAGCCTAAAAGTTTTTGTGATTTTACAGATGGTAGAAATTTGTGAATGTTTCATAG
>NC_051418.1:29332255-29335072 GCF_015228065.2 Penaeus monodon
GTTTACAATGTTAATAGATTAGATGAAAAGTGATAGAGATTTCTGCTTCACATCATTTGGAATTTAAAACTGATTCATACTTCATAAAAATTTTGGTAATTGTTACAAAAATACTAATGATCCACTGCTTTTCAGATAAGTGATAACAGTAACCCATGGACGGTATTCATGGAGACAGTGCCTCCAGACTCGGGCCTGAAGGCTCTCACTGCCTTTGACAAAGACTCAGATGTTCTTCTTTTCTTCAAATACTATGACCCACGACACAAACGCTTACATTATTGTGGACACCATTATATGCACATCTCATTTAATGTCCGTAAGTACATCAGCTCTGAGATTGTCTTTTATTTGTATGCTTTGCAAATGATCAATAATGTCGTGAGTTTTGTGGTTATACAATCTTAGAACCATTGTCTTTAGATTGCATACATGTTTTCTGTTGTTTTATTGACATTGATGGCTCTGTAGTGTTCAGGCTGTACTTTGTGTCATACACTTACAGTCAGTATCATTGTATATGTTTGTGAAAAATTTAGGTCTGTTATTTTTTATACATCTTTTATGTAGAGTATGATATGTATTTAACTGATTGATTTGTAATTGATATATTTTACTTGCCATGGAGCAGAGGAGTTGGTACCGCTGTTGAACGAACGTGCAGGACTGCCACTGAGCACAGAACTGGCGCTTTTTGAGGAGATCAAGCCCAACTTGGTGGAGCGGCTGGCTGACCTTGACCGCCCATTAGAGAAGGTGAAGAGTGGAAGAGATTGAGACTAGATTTCTCTTAGTCTATTGAAAATTCTTTTCTCTCCCTTTTTTTCTCTCAGTAGAAATATATTTAGATACAAGTACACTCTATATAAATAGTCATGTATGTTTAATTAGTGTCCGCCTTTCTTGGATGTATCAACTTAGATCATTGTAGAAACATGAATGTTATATGTTATCACCTAACTATGTGTGATATAAAGTATTTTAGGTAAAGAAAAACAAACTATCTTCTGTTTTCAATATGCATTTGGCATGCTTTATTTTGTGTTACTTTGCTCCTCCACACTCCTATACTAAAACATTTTTTTTTTTTCAGTTTTGACATGCTGTATTTAGTCGACTTCATTCTTATGCTCTGTGTATTTTTGGTTTGATAGATATACTTGCTCTTTTGTTTTAAGAAGACCAAAGAACTAATTCCCCAATTTTAAACCAGTGGAGTGTTATGTAAAAGAAAATTCTTTCTCATATTTTTAGGGATCAGTACTTGTGTATTAAATGCATTTCTTAGTATGGCTTTATATTTACTTAATGGGAATATTTCTGACCTCTTTTTAATCTTATTCCATTAATCAGGTGTTAGATGAACTGATGGACGGTGACATCATAGTGTTCCAGCGAGACGACCTTCTGGACGATCCCAGCCTTGAGCTTCCGTCCTGCCGCGACTACTTTAGGGACCTCTTCTTCCGGGTGGAGGTTTGTCTCTGTTTTTTTATATTTTCAGCTTATCTTCTGGTGTCTCACCAAACTATATGCCAAGGTGCGTGTTGAGGCAGCTGCTCAAAAGAAAATTTATCTTGCTTTCCACGATCTTGGCTGTGGTATAACCCATTTTTTAGGAAATGAGGCTAAAAAGGTTTGCAATATTTTATGGGGTTGTTTATTCTTAAGGGCCACAGCTTGGGCCAAACAGGTGAACATTAGTTCATAGTGTACACAACTTAGTGCAGCTCAGACATACATGATGTATGATGGGCCTTCATCCCAGAATGACACATGGTCAGCCATGACATGAAAGAATGTCACCTTAGATTGAGGGGGTTAAAGTGGTATATAATGTTGGATAGTATTTGTGTGCATATAAGGGAGTGGAATGGGAGAGGGTGTGTTGGTTAGAATATGAGAAAATCTCTTGAGACTAAATGACACAAACACAAGATAAGTAAAGGTTTGTGATAGTTTAAATATATTAACACATTACTGTATATATTTGAAATAATATTCAGGTGAAATGTGATGCTTAATTTAATTTTTTGATGCACCTTAAGGTATTCTCTAATCCTGATACATTGCCTAGTCAGTCCACAGCAGGTCCCGAAATTTAAGGGAGAGATATCCTCCTCTGCTTGCTTCCTTTTCTTCTGTATTTTAGATGAAATAGAGGTGATTATTTTTGCTTTAAAATATCTGTTTTATATTTTAAAATATGTATTTCATATTTTGAAATGTATTTTATTTTTTAAAATATGTATTTTATATTTTTAAATATGTATTTTATCCTTTACTTTAAAATATGTATTTTATACTGATACTATCACAAATATACCAAACACATATACCAAATATAAGCAAGATCAGTGCTGAGGAACTGGAGTGAGCATGATTTGAATGGGGGCTAGGATGGGCAGCCAAGGGACAAGATAGAGAAATTCAGTGGGAGAGTCTCATATACGGAGCTTACAGAGGGGTTTAGGGGAAGGAACTTGAAGGGTTTAAATATGTGAAGTTTATTTTTCTTATTGACCCACCATCTCCTCCTCTGCAGGTTACATTCTGTGATAAGACAGTACCCACGGACCCAGGGTTCACCATGGAGCTGTCCCAAAGGATGAATTATGATCAGATGGCCAGAGCCGTTGCTCATCGTCTCGATACTGACCCGTACCTGTTACAGTTTTTCAAGTCACAGAGGTATGTGCTTTTTGTCATGTCATGTCATGTCATGTCTTTTTTTGTTAATGGTGTAGATTAGTAAAATGATTCTTGATATTGTTTCAGTGTTTTAAAGAGAGATGCTTTATTTTTCACGTTATAGTT
>NC_051418.1:29335253-29335592 GCF_015228065.2 Penaeus monodon
GGCCTCAAGGGTTAAAAGGCTTCCATTTTTTTTGGGATAGGCTCGTGTGTACATTTGTCTGTGTTTTATGCTTTAGTGCTTTTGATTCCTTTGTCATAAGAATATTTATATTTCAGTTACCGAGATGGGCCAGGCAACCCAGTGAGATGCACCTACGAGGGAACCCTCAAGGATATGCTAGTCTGCATGAAGCCCCGGCACCCTAAAAAAATATACTACCAGCAACTTAGTATTAAGATTAATGAATTAGAAAATAAGAGGCAATTCAAGGTGAGTAGCTATTGCCTTAAAACAAAGTATGGCAGTTGTTTGAAAAGCAGTTTTACATTAAAGTAGATT
>NC_051418.1:29335880-29337019 GCF_015228065.2 Penaeus monodon
ATTAGCACATTAAAGTTTTGAACTTTGCCATTCATTTAGGATTACATCAAAGAAAAATGCAAATAAGAATTCTAAAACTATATTTCAGAATTACAGAATCTTAATTTTTGAGACTTGAAATAATAAAGCTTTTTCACTAAAGTTAGAAATCTGTAACAAATATCAGCCTTTGTAACAATAAATTCAAAACAATTGAGAATGGGTCTCACATAATTACTTTTGTTATGCCTTTGCTCATGTATGATTTACCTACAGTGTATGTGGCTTGGAGAACGTATGAAAGAGGAGCAAGAGTTAGTCCTGTATCCAAATAAGAATGGCACAGTGGCAGACTTGCTACATGAGGCCAGAAAACAAGTCACATTATCTGAAAATGGATCTGGGAAACTGAGGTAAGTGATTGCAAGAATAGATCAAGGAAGCATTTTGATTCTCTGCAATGTGTAACAGGTAAATGAAAATTTGAGTATGCAATATATATATCTGCTCTTTGAGTGTATGTCAAGTTTTAACTGAGTTGCAGATGTGTATTCTGTTTTGACTAAATTTGGTTCTGGTTTCCAGGCTTGTAGATATTTCCTCGTACAAGATCGCCTCGACGCCACCGGAGTCCATGAGTCTAGATGCGCTAAGTACGGCAGGAACGAGATCGTATCGCATTGAAGAAATTCCCCTCGAGGACCTTCATGTCGCTGAGGATGAGATGCTCATACAAGTGGCACATTTCCACAAGGAAATATTTTCTACTTTTGGTATCCCGTTCCTCTTCAAGGTCAAGCAAGGAGAGCACTTCTCTCATGTTCGGGATCGCATCCAGAAGAAGCTGGATGTGCCAGACAAAGAATATGAAAAGGTATCAATTAATAACTTTTGTCATGACTTTACCCCATGTATCATAATATACCTGCAGTTTATATAACTTGGAGAACATATGAAGTAGTTAGTCCTGCATCCAAATAACGTGTATTGGGATGACGATAAATAGATGGCAGTGAGAAGGAAAATAATGACTTTATAGGAAAACTAGAATTAATTTTGTATCTGTGAAATCTTCATCTTGGGAATGTTTGAGCAATTTCTTGTTTTAAGGGATTTTGTTTGAGGTCCTTTTGGTATGTCTCCAAAAAAAACCCTTTTGA
>NC_051418.1:29337403-29338108 GCF_015228065.2 Penaeus monodon
CAGTACCGGTTTGCTATAGTTGTAATGGGAAGACCAACATTTATCACAGATGATGAAGTAGTTAACCTACAGGAATTCAAACCCCACCCTAACCAGAGTAAGAACAATTACTGCCTATTTTTACTTGTTAAGGTTCCTAATAAACACTTCAGATACAGAAACATGGATATTTATGTGAAGTTACAAGATTTATAATGCTTAGAGCACCTCTCATGAATTTTATTCTTCTACAGCCTCCTTGCCTGCCAAGCCATGGCTTGGACTGGAACACGTCAACAAAGCTCCCAAACGCTCCAGATACAACTACTTAGAAAAGCCCATAAAGATATATAATTGAGGCAGAGGATAACCATAGGAACATCAGAACATTAAAAAGAGAATTTACCAACCAGTAGGGAGAAAAAGAAAAAAAGAAGAGGGTGTTGACCTCCCTGTTCGTATGTGTGGTGTTGGTGCCGTGTGCTGTTCTGCCTTGTGTGGAGCTGCCGGTTGACCATCCCTGACCACCCCCTCCTCGCCTCTTCTCATACACAAGCCTTCACAGTGGTGTGGGGCTGCCATGTGCATGTAACGTGGGGTGTCAGAGAGCATGTGCGGAAGGTGAATGTGGCTGTGTAGTGTAGCTATATGCACTTGTCATGAAGCTTGACAGTTTGCTGTGTTCCAGAAAGGGGTACAAGTGGACACTGTCGGAGATAATGTGGT
>NC_051418.1:29338144-29339418 GCF_015228065.2 Penaeus monodon
GAGAGAACAAACTACTAGAATTTCAGCACGATATTGAATGCTTCGTGAAACTAATGATATATACAGCTGCCATGGCTGAAACTGAAGGCATTTCTTAATGGTTGTTGTCTGACATTTTAAATAGATTGTGTAGGTAATGAATGTGCTTGAAGGCATTATTCGACTTGTAGCCACAATGTTTTATAATTCTGTGATAAGGTAGCTGCATCCGTGGAGGTGAATAATGATTATGCATTACACTGAACAGCTGCATTGTATTGCAAATTACAAGTCAAAAGTTACAAGGTCAAGAGTTGTCACTTCTCGCCCTACATTCACGAGATCTCGCAAGTCCTTTTTTAAGAACATGATAAACAGTAGTTCTGCAGGAGTGGGATTCAGAATGGCAAAAGGAAAGTCCGTAGGGCTGATGCATAAATGAGGATATGAAGCAGTGGTTACATTTGATTTTTTACCGTTTGGTGGTGTTTCTGTGGTGTGACTTGCCGTGGTTATGTAATCGCATTGTTTACAAAGCCTTGAAGAAAACAAAAAAAAGTATCAACAAAGCTTGCCAGAAAAAGTTTTATTTGAGGAACCAGATTATGCAACCTTTCATAGCCTTGTGTAATGTTCTACTTAGCCGGTAGGCAAGGAATTGTCGTTCAGCTCTTCTAACCTCACTTTGAATGGAATTATTGGTCACTTACAAGGGGCAGCTTCATGGAATGCCTATATAAATGTATCTGTCAAGTCCTATATTCAACCCCATGTAGCTTTAATCACCTTGGGAAAAAAAAGTATTTCATTATAATGTTAATGTAACATATTTACTTTAACTTTAAACAATGAAGAAATTGTAGCTTATCTCATTTTAGGCACTATGCTAGTTTCAGGGACATAATAGAAGTGAGTATCCAAACTTTGACAGTGTTTTTACAGTGAATGTAACATTTTTTATTTGTTTTGTGCAGAATGAGGTTTATTTAACTCCAGAACCTCTCTATTATGCTCTGTATGGGTTGTTTTGCTCTTATTATAATCGTCTCAGTGACCCACATAATAATATGTGTCCATCCTTAGGAACTTGTGGGAATACCTTCGTATTATTTTATTTTTTCCAGTGTACAGTAGTGCCTTAATTTCAGTCTTTTGAGTATTTTTCCAGAGAGGAGACCTTTTTTATTTATATTGTTTAGTCATTTTAATGTGGTTATTTATCTGTAAAGACTTCACGCTTTTAATAAAGCTATCGTGTGTATAGAGTCAATACACAGCTGTATCTACATCTCTTT
>NC_051418.1:29339452-29339573 GCF_015228065.2 Penaeus monodon
TCAAGATGTATATTCCACAGTCACACACACCTCATAGAAAGAGTAGGAATGAGTATGTGGTAGTCTTATTAAAAAACGAAGGTACTGAGGCACTGCAACGGTGGAAATGTGAAGGGCAGCA
>NC_051418.1:29339751-29340256 GCF_015228065.2 Penaeus monodon
TCACCTTGCACCATGACTGTGATACTCCGGCAGTGATCCATTCTGTACCAGCTGCACTTTGGGTCTTCATGTAATGGATCAGTCAAGTAAATAAAAGGAAAAACTTCAACACACCAGTTTTATGCAGCATGAGAGATGTACAGGTTTAGACTTTAAAAAAATTAATACTTACAGAATTTATAATGGAGTACCATATAAAAAAGATTATCCCCCACTATCCCTCGTTTCATTTTTTGAGAATATTAAATAATTACATGGTTATTGAAATTTCATATGACAGATTTAAGGAGTCAATGTTATTAAGAATAAATACCGAAACCCCAGCTTATTTATACAGTTTCATTAGTTTATTTCTATCACATGACCGTATTGTTGTATATTAGGATTTTGTGACCACTGTGAATGGTTGAGAGTATTCTTGGTCACTATGGATGATGCATTTGATTAAACAAGGAATTTTTTTTTTTTTTTTCTGTACGGTGCCCCCTCCCCCTCCCCCAAGTGA
>NC_051418.1:29340285-29341630 GCF_015228065.2 Penaeus monodon
AACCATTCTGAGTGCTGTTACCCACATGTTGCATTATCACCTAATTTGGTGCATGGACATGAGTCGGTAGTGTCAACTTGGCCCCCATCCTCTTTTCTCATGTGGGTGTAAGGGTTAGACCAACCCATAGCTTGCCTGCAATTTTTAGTTTGTGTTGGGCAGCTGTGAGCACTGTTGGGGCACCTCAGGGCACCAGGGGGCACCACCTTCACCATCACCACCGCAGGGAGGACCTCGGCACTAGGTCTTGATTTTTCATTTTTACCCTCCCTATATTTCTAGGCTTTCATATGCTGTACAGTTGATGAAATTAGTTTTATTTACGGGTGTCCATATTACAGTTTTACAGAGAACATGCTTTATATGCCCCCATAGGAGAGCAGCAAAATGAGTGAGTCTTTTGGTCAAAGGCGTACCATTGCTTTCATGGACACTTTTTAGGCAGACACAATCTGTACTTCTGTTAATAAAAGTAAATCAATCATAAGTAATAATAACGTGTAAAAAGATTCATGATCAGTGTATTTTTTAACCTTTATAATGATGTTGAAAGACCTTATGGATTGTGTAAATGATTTTGTTTTGTAATTTTATTGATTTGATTTCAAGAAAAAACTTTTTCATATAGAATTATAGATTTTATAGGCTGATTGTCTACAAAAATGTATTTGTTACAACAGTTGCAATAACCGTTACATCATATGGTATGCTGAAGAAAGAACATTTGATTTGTATTTATTTAGCCAACATAAATGGATGTATAATATTGATGGAAAGTTTTTAAAAGAATGTAGCTATGTATCTTCATTGTTTATTACTTCCATTTGGAGTTATTCTTTATGCTAAGAAACTAGTTTTTTCAGTTGCGTAATGTAATTTTATTGTGACAAACAAGTACAATCACAATTTGTTGAATATGTTACAGGCATAATGTATGTTGTATATACTCCAACTTTAATATCAGTGGGAAGTCTGTAATGATTTTATTATTAGGTTGTATATGATTAATATATTTTATGTGCTTGATCTTTATTCAAGAATGGTGAACTAGGTGAAATAATAAAAAACGTAGGGTATGATCCATAATTGACAGTAAGCCTTTTTTTTAACGTGGACGGAAATGCAAAAAGAAAAAGGAATGTTTGCATAAAGAATATGGTAATCACTGACGAATAAATCAAGTATACACTTGTGATCAGCACAAATTGAAGTAGCAATTCTGCATGAGAAAACATCCATTGAATCCCAAAATTAACATACTAATAATGCAAAGAAATAAGCCTTGTTGCTGTTATGGAATTAGCAGTGTAGGTGAGCTTACAATAAGCATGTATAAAGTAAAGTT
>NC_051418.1:29342806-29343782 GCF_015228065.2 Penaeus monodon
TCACTCACATATACGTGTGTGTAGGCATTTGGAAGTGAGAAAAAAGTCTATACCGGCATTTAAACCTAGAGCCATAAGCACTCATCGCAAATGAGAAGTTCAATTACACCGTTACCGTTTATACACATTAGAATACTGAAACAAGGGAATGGGAAAGCCTAATGACATAATTTGCATATCGGGTACCGGCGGAATCTCAATATTTGGATGATTTTACTACCCATTACGTTATTCACACGTCACCACTGAACAAAATCAATTTAAGGTTTTAAACTCTTAACATCTCTTTACGTAGTAAAGAGTACGAACAGTAAGTCGGATGAACTGTACATTGACCTAAATTTTTTTTTTTTCCTAAGGCTTATGTCTCCATAGGTGGGGGAAATATGTCTACCTGCAACATGGGGAAAAGAAGTATTGAAAACCATTCTCATTGCCAGCCTGTTAACGTGCCGCCAGTAGTCGCTAGTCTGCAAGTACACTTTAGCTTCTTTAAGAAAGTAAAGGTTAGCTAATTACAATGTGGCAATAAAAATCAGAAAAGGATACATGCGTATCTAATTTTTATTCACTCCGCCAGATGGATATTTGGGCAATCATTTACATTATATCCTCTCTTATCTCGGAAATATGAAGAAAATGAATAAGACCGGCGCATCCTCTGTAAATACTGTGCTTAAGAAAATCTTCAAATGGGTGGACAAAGTACACCTGCTAGACGAGGGGAAAGGAATCATTTACAACTAATGATATAAATCTACGCAAGTAATAGCAATACTGTGCAAAAGTATTTTTGATTTTGGCTTGTATCCCACGTAGTAATGCTGTACAACGTGAAAAAAAAAATGAGAGTTGGATAATAATATACATAATCCACAGTGAAGAGTGTAGTAGAAAACAAAAGTCAAACTAACTTTTAGGTGATTTAGCTAATTCAAAGTCTATAATAAGCACGAATTCGACATCCCCCAAGATA
>NC_051418.1:29344211-29344526 GCF_015228065.2 Penaeus monodon
AGGGTAGAGGGATTATATATCGTACTATTAGTAGAAAAATATTCAGAAAAATCTGAAATTAATCGGATATAAAATAAATATACATGCAAGAAACTTATGGTATTTCCCCACATTATATCATAGTTGTGACATTAGATTTTCTATTTTTTCATAGTGAAAAATGGGAAAAAGTAAAGGGGTACATTTTATACGGTCCGGAACCCATGGGCCATGGTCAATACGGCACTACCAAATGGACATTTATACTGGAGTGCTGACAGATTACTTTATACTATGTCTTAGTAACACCATACAATAGAAAAAATATTATTCTAG
>NC_051418.1:29344834-29345140 GCF_015228065.2 Penaeus monodon
GGTTATAATGATGAATTCGAAACCTGTACGGTCCATGACACTCTTACCCTTACACTTAAAGATCGTCATTAGGTAATCAAATTCATAACAAACCAATCACATGAACTTATCATGACTTACGGCCGTATTATTAAAGATCACCTCGGGCCGGGCTTTCCCCAAACCCAGGTCCCCCGCACTTTTCCGAGATATCAAAGTATTGCGGGCGTGGCTCGCCCCGCGGGGCCCCGCATAGTAATGGAATAAATGCGGGGCAGCTAAGAGCACCCCGCACCAAGCCCCGCAAAATGATCATTTAGAATATTC
>NC_051418.1:29345195-29345715 GCF_015228065.2 Penaeus monodon
CAGCTGTATTCAACCCCAGGGAAGGGTGTGGGGAGCCCGCACTCATAAACCGTATTATTAAACTGCGCGGACAACCCCTCCCCTTCTCTGGGGTCGTCTGCGGGGAGTGGTTGGTACGCCTGATCAGTCCCGCGCGCCGCAGTTGGTACGCCTGATGCTCGTTTGTTGACGATTTAGGCGCGGAACTTGTAAAGATGGCAATTTCACCCTCCCAACGCAAAAACAGCGAGAATTACTTATATAGAACTTTGTGACAGAAAAATAAAACGTGTGATAAAAGTCACGACTTTAATAAAATAAAGAAAAATAAAGAAGCTTGGGAGAAAAATCACTGATCTTTTAAATTCTGCTGCTGTCGGCGACAAAAAACACGGAAAAGCAAGTGCGCAAGATAATAATAAATCAAAATTCACATGACAAAACAGGAGCAAGCAATGCAAAGAAGAGAGTTGCTCAACACGGGGTGGTGTTCCTGCAAAAGGTGTAGATGACGAGACAGAGAAAGTAAGTGTACAATTCT
>NC_051418.1:29345772-29346422 GCF_015228065.2 Penaeus monodon
ATTGCAATACAAGAGGCAGCCAAGACAGTTCCTGGGAAGTAATGATTTTTTCTTTATTTGTTAAAATAGGATAGTACAAAGATACGGATTTACTTATTCAGGAATATGAATCTGTACAACTATTCATTTACTTTCCTAAAAAGTTTTTTTGTTTTTTGTTGCATATGAAAGTATAGATTTGTACATTTATATTCAGTGCTGGATAGCAGCGGAGATTTGACTTAGAAATAATATACTGCTTTTGTTTTTTGCCGTTTTAATGTTGATTACATAGTTTTATCAAGCCACCTTTATAAAATCAATATATATACTTTTTCATGTATAAAGAGGATATTCAAAAATACAAGCAAGTACCATTATCTTTAATTTCTAGTACCTTTAGTTAACAAAATATCACTGATAATAATATCATTATCCAAAATATAAGAAATTGGTAAAATATACCAACATGATGAAAAATAATTGAAACAGTAACAAATGTTATTACAATTTTATATAAATAAATAAAACCTTTACTACCATTGGTCAAAGTAAAAAAAAAAAATAAAACAAACTGCATTATTACAGTTACATTACAACAATAGCATGATGGAAAAATAACATTCCATTAGAGAAAAATTAATGTCAATTTATGCCATGAGAAATACTGA
>NC_051418.1:29346560-29346641 GCF_015228065.2 Penaeus monodon
AACTGAATAGCCATTGCAACAATTATAACTTTAGTGCTTTCTAGACTTGTTCTCATTTTTCTTTCCAAGACAAAAGTATCT
>NC_051418.1:29347010-29347216 GCF_015228065.2 Penaeus monodon
GCACTTGTAGATGTGGTGGAACAGAACAGCCTGGAAAAAAATGGTTAAGAGTAGTCCATTTCACCCTCTATGGCCCCCTAAAAGCTATGCCTTGAATGTACCTGAACAATGTCTCATCTATTCTTTTTAGTAATTAATACAATTTTAAGATTGCATAATTTTCTTAAGAATTCATCATGTTTGTCATTGCTTACTGCAATGTATGA
>NC_051418.1:29347507-29348032 GCF_015228065.2 Penaeus monodon
TTATATTGAACAGGAAGATGAGGAAGTAGAATACTGAAAAGGAAAATGGACAAGAAAAAGAATGAAAAGGATGAAGAAGAACATTGGAAATGAAGGGGAAGACGAACATGAAAACGGAAGATGGAGAAGACGAGGAGAAAGATGGTAAAGGAGAGTATTGAAAGGAAGATGGAGAAGAAGAATATTAGAAAGGAAGATGGTAAATAGGATTGGTAAAGGAAGACAAAAAAGAAGAAGAAAAGAAAAATGAAGATGGAAAAGAAAATCATTGGCAAGAAAGATAGGAAATAATAGTAACTAACATACGAAGGAAGATGAAACAAGGGAGTGGAAAGGAAGTTAGGGAGGGAGAATACTGTAAAGGGAAGTGGAGAAAGAAAAGATTAGTAGCAAAACACGAGGGAAAATATATTGTTAAGGAAGAAGAGGGAAACGAAAAAGACGAATATTGGAGAGGAAGAATGATGAAAAGGGAGGTAGAGAACAATAATAATAACGAAAAAGAAGGTGAGGAAGAAGGATGCT
>NC_051418.1:29348259-29348425 GCF_015228065.2 Penaeus monodon
TACGGCCCTAAGCCCCTTGATCCCGCTCCTTCCCCTTCCCTCCTCCGGCCTCATATCGTCCTAAGGGGAAAGTGATGGCCTCAGATCTTCTCCTCATGACCTGGGTTTCAGGGCTGTTCCTAAACGACCAAATCTCCCCCCCCCCTTTTTTTTTACGCCCTTGCTC
>NC_051418.1:29348852-29349666 GCF_015228065.2 Penaeus monodon
TTAGAACTTCTTTTCAGGACTTCAGAATGCATTATATCATCCTGACATTAACGTTATCATACTCGAATTTTGCAGGGTGTATTTACAGTACGTTTGTTTGTTTACGTAGGGTTAGTTCGGTCAAGTGTATTATCCTGCATCGCGGGTGTGTATCTCTGGGACATGTAGTGTAATCAAGTACAGTGTTTTCCGTTTCGAGCGCCTGGTCTTAAATATTAATGTTCGTGCGAAGTGTAAGTAACTGATGATGTATTGGGTTTTGATAGGTAGACTATGACAGGGTACACGGCTCGACGAATTACAGGGTACAAGCTGGTAGGTAATTGTTCGTCGTCTATTGATAGATGAATTAATTAAAAAAACACGTGGAATTAATATATCATTATTAGAGGGATAGAATATTAGATAAATAAAGGAATAATATCTATTAAATAAAGTAGAATAAATATATGCTCACAAATAAAGTAAGTAAAATAACAAAACTTTTTTTTCCCATGCAGGATGGAGTAATGTTTACGCTACAGATCAGTTATTGTACAGTAGACGTGACGGTAATACATGAAAGTCAAAGTGGGTCGCTGTGAAAAAAAAAAGTTTGGAGAACATGTAGACAAAAATACGTGTTATGAATGGCTAATATAATGGTACACGAACATTTTAAGATATTAGATCACTGTATATGTTAAAGGGTAGAATAAAGCATATGTGATTTCTTCTCAGGATTTCCGAAGTCAGGAGAAAGGATAAGGGAGTGAGAAAGGGGAAAGAGGTATTGCGAAGGAGCAAGAAAAGAACTATAAGAAAGACAATGTAA
>NC_051418.1:29349725-29349812 GCF_015228065.2 Penaeus monodon
CGGCAAGTTCCGAAAAAGTCAATTATTTTTTTCTCGCTCTGCCATTATCATAGGAAAAGAAGAAGGACGGTTCATTGGAAGGGACGT
>NC_051418.1:29349891-29350113 GCF_015228065.2 Penaeus monodon
GAGTAATCAAGATTCCTTTCCTACGAGGGTTCAAATATTGGAATGTTTGAGGAGTTTCAGCGTGACATTTTTCCAGCCTTTCTTTGAAGATCTTGCTCAGCGGCGGAAGACACCCGTGAGATGACTTCCAATTTATACTTTCTTTTTTTTGAGATTCGGAGCGGTATGAGGCGCATGCGTTTATGTAAAGACAATGGGAAGCTGGATATATGGATGTGAAAG
>NC_051418.1:29350367-29351049 GCF_015228065.2 Penaeus monodon
TCCAAGGAGCAGAAGGCCCGCCCCCTTCCTAAAACTCTCCCAGCTGGTTTAAAAGGACACACAGCGAAGGGCTCGGGGGAATGATTTCCTTTCGGCAGGGGATGAATGGCCAGGGATGGACGCAAAGACAAGGAATTTGTCCCGACGGAAGGGTGAGAGACATCGCTTACACCCATTCAGAATCACTCAGCATGTCAGCTTGACAGAAGAGGGTCTGACTCCCTCCCTTCCTTGGCATTTATGAACGTTAGGGCCCGGTCGCAGGAACCCGGAGCTCGGGACAAATGAACGTCAGAAGATCCTCGTGTGTTGCGAATCAGGGCAGATTTTGGTCACCGTGTCACATGCTTTTATTGTATTTTGGATTTTTTCTTTTTGTTTTCTTCCTATTTTTTTCTGTCATCCATTCGGTACGGACTTTTATACATATATTACACATATTCACGTCTTGTTCAGATGTAGAATTGGTGAGACTGAAGTTTCATTATAATAAATATTTTACAATCTCATATGACATACAGGTGATTTAGGTATGATTATCCAGATTTGGTCTCGAAGGTGATTGCTGGTCCAAATCCAAATCATTTACATTATATCATCCATATGGATGAACTCTGAAAAAATCACTGAAATGCGCTGAAACAATAAATAAACGTAATAGAATTATCAGTCTAACTCAGAT
>NC_051418.1:29351278-29351603 GCF_015228065.2 Penaeus monodon
CATACATAAACACACACACATGGCAAATGTAATAAATAGGAAGGAAAAACGAACAAAAAGAAAAAAAATCCTCTATGGCCGGAGATACACGAGCACAAACTGCGAGGGAAAGCATTGTTTCTGGCTGCGGGCCTTTGGTGTCATCCGTAGAATGTTGCGAACGAGTGTTTGATTGCGTGGCGTTTCGGTGGCTGGGCGGGCTAGTTCGGATTCGGTTACAGATTGTGGACCCTTTTTGTGAGGTGTATTAAACACCTGGCCCCTTTGGTCTTTTCTGTGTTTTGATTTCTTATATATGCATGTATACAACGCACGCACGCGTGCG
>NC_051418.1:29351845-29352023 GCF_015228065.2 Penaeus monodon
CGCGCGCGTATATTTGCATATATGTCAAAGCATCTTTTTTTTTATAATATTTTGTTGCCAGACTAATTATTTCCGGATTTTTAGCATGACTGTTCTGTTTACCATTGAAACGTCGTTTCTTCACTATTGTGTCAAGTTTGATTTATCTTTTGTGCTTGTCCCATATTACTTATTAATT
>NC_051418.1:29352432-29352530 GCF_015228065.2 Penaeus monodon
AAACGTTTTGCTGTTTTAGCTCTTCATCCTCACCTCGCTTCGTTCTCTTAGTGGACGTCTTAAGCAATCGTTAATCAGGTGTCATTGAGCTGAAAACC
>NC_051418.1:29353752-29355254 GCF_015228065.2 Penaeus monodon
TTTTACAAATACACTAAATGCAATATCGACCTATTTTCTAAACTATAGTCACACGGATAAAACAACAACAACAACTAAATACACAATGATAAAAGCAATATTCTCTAACGCCGAATTAGATTTCCTCTTAGGCCTAAAGGGCAATGGGTAGAGTAATGGAAGCTAAAACTTGTGTGATGGATTGCACTTCCTTCAGCTTCTAATGAACGATAGAGAAATGGGATGAAATTGAAAGGAAAATAATTGCCTTCAAGAGCCCCTATTTTCTTTCATGTTGCTCCTTTTCTTTCTATTTATTACCGTCATTTTTTTCTACATTCTATCTTCCACGTGTTCTCATTTTTTTTGAAGGATGAACAAAGCCCCTTTTGAAATCCTTGTTTGTTTTTATTTTTTCTTACCTGTTTATCTCCGCTATACTTCTCCTTTCTCTTCTTTTAATGTTCTTCCCTTCTATTTAGCCTTCTCCCCACTCCCCCCCCCTTTTTTTTTTACAAGGAGAACGGAATTAAAAAGAAAATACTTAATCTTTCAAATAAAAAATTCCTTTTCATCTCCCTTTTTTTCCTCCTTGTCCATCTCCCAGTGCTTTTCATGTTCCATTCTTTTCACCTTCCTTCCTTCCCTCTCCTCTACCCCTTTTCTCTCTTTGTTCACGCTAGTAAGAATATGTTGCATTGACCACTGTCTTCTGTTTCTTCTGTGAGGTGTAAGAGGAGGATTTTTTTTTTTAGAAGTTACCGAGAGTTTTCTTTTTTTTATATAAAAATTATATTTATCATCAACGTTTCTAATTCCGCCGGGCAATCACTCTAATTCGGATTGTACATCAAGCAAGTTCTCATTTAACGTATTTTTCATTCTGCATTTAGCACAAAGGCTATATTATTTTATCCTTAGCATCCCTATGATAGTGAATCAGGAAGAGGGTGTAGGATGTAGAGAGGAGGACTGACTCTGATACACAAAGGACGCGATTGTACTGTGAAGTGGGGCGGAGGAAAGAGAAGTGGGAGAGGGGGAGAGGGTGGGGATTGGGGGAGCGGTAAAGGGGTGTCGGGGAAGGTGATGGAGAAGAAGGGGAAGGATGGGGAAGGAATGGAGGAGAGAGGGAGCGGGAGGTCGGGGAAGTGGAAAAGAAGGGGACGAATTGGGGGTGGAAGAGGGGGCAGTGGAGGAGAAGAAGGGTGATGAGTGCAAAGGGGATAATGGGAGGTAGATGAGAAGGGGAAAAATAGTATGAGAGAGAAAGAGAAGGCAAAGGAAGGCCGGGGAAGTGGAGGAGAACGGGGGGAAATGGGGAAAGAGAGGGAGAGATGAAAGCGAAGGGAAACGGGGGTACGCCTGTGGCTGGGGCAGGTGTCACCATCGCTTACAATTTATCACTCCCTGTGACGTGGAAAACTGCCTCGTGCCTTCGCTTCGCTGGGTGTGGGGTCTTCTGGGTCCTACGCCCCCCCCCCACGTCTCCGATCGTTTAGGAACACGATGACAACGCCAGA
>NC_051418.1:29355337-29355496 GCF_015228065.2 Penaeus monodon
TATTAAGTATTATCCCCCCACTCTCCCCCTTCCCCTCCCCCTCTCGCCCGATATACACTATCAAATTGGGTCTAGGATCCTCGTTTTCTTTATCTATCTCATTTTCTTTGCTGCTTTTTTTCTCTTTTGATTCTGTACATGGATGTAAAAACGGTCTTC
>NC_051418.1:29355756-29355826 GCF_015228065.2 Penaeus monodon
TATGTGATTTTTTTTTTTTACTTTCCTCCCTCTCACTTTATTCATCCCTTTCCTTTATCTTCCTTGCTTT
>NC_051418.1:29356239-29356566 GCF_015228065.2 Penaeus monodon
ATAGTCTTCTGTCTCCTTATTATCAATCTATCCAATGCCTCGTGTGTGTGTGCCCTAAAAAAATACCATTAAGAAAATATCATTAAGATAAAAAAAAAAACGTTTCCAGGATGTTATAATCTCGAATCACAGAAAGAGGTCAGATCATGCAAATATAAGGATAAAAAAAAACGCATGGTTAATAGACATGACTTTTCTGTTTGCTTCCTGGAGTGCCCCCGATGAGCTTTTATGGCTATGGTGCTGCAGAGGCAAAGGAGGTCGCTAGGCCAATGTGGTTTGTCAGAGAGGGACTCGATGAAAGGAGGTTTGTTAGGATGAGAAGGT
>NC_051418.1:29358270-29359045 GCF_015228065.2 Penaeus monodon
AAGAGAGTCCGGCCAAGAAAAGCAAGCATCCTTTACCGCAGCGTCGACGCCACATCCCGAGGCAGATACAGAATATTTTCCGCATCTAAAAAGTCCTGAAGATTCATTTCTCGGAGTGGATGTTTCACACAAAAGTATCAGCTGCTCTCATATCCTTTTAAACAATGAGGAGATCCAGTTTTTTTTTGGCAGCACATTTCCTTAACATCTTGAAGGGAAATTTTACGTCTAGCTTTTTTATAATTAGGCATACATGTGTATACATTTTTCCTCTCAGGGTAGGAGGTCCTTCATCTGCTAATTGCTCGACATGAAGAAAGTCAGTGTGAGGCCTATTCTCTCCTTGTCTTTTTGTACATTTTTGCAAAGGGGCGGAGGGGGTCCGCATCCTTACTCACAAACCCCAAAAGGAATTCCTTTCAGCGAGGGAATTCAAACGCTTGAAAAGAATTCAAATGGGGGAAACAAAACGATCTTTGGGTCTGGAAGTTCAAATGTTAAAAAAAAAAAGTTCCTCTTTCGATAGGGTAATGCAACAGGGTGAAGTAGTTATGGGTAAAAAATTCTTAGGCCATGGGAATTCAAATAATTTTAATGTTCAGCGTTTCCATAAACCTATCTGCTCCAGACCAACATTCCTCAGACCAACGTTCCCAAGATCTACGTACCGAGGACCAACGTGGCCAGGAACTACGCGCCCAAAATCAACGTTACTAACACCTACTTCTCCAAAACATATATGGCCAAGAGTGACTTGTGTATGAGTGCATGCCTT
>NC_051418.1:29359235-29359452 GCF_015228065.2 Penaeus monodon
AATGCTTGATGCGAAGATACACACTGAGAAACATTGTTTAAAAACCTTTGGGCATGGAATAAGATCTAGCGAAATGGATCCCATCAAGAAAAAAGAGGAAAATGAAGGCTGTCGACTCAATGCATCTCAGAACTCTAATTGGCTATCGTTTATTGACGAGCTGATCCCTCTCATTCTCCTGTATTTTTGCAATGTTGCAAAATAGCCTTCGGCTATG
>NC_051418.1:29359770-29361190 GCF_015228065.2 Penaeus monodon
ACATGCAAACACAAACTCTTATTTTGCCTTTGTTTTTTTTTCGTTTTGCTTTATCTCGTATCCAGTTCTTTGCATCTGGATTCCTCGATGGCAGAACCGACAGAAAGAGGGATACAGAGGCCACCCAATAGGACACGTAGGAGCTCATAGGACATCCTTCCTGGACACAAATTCCCCTCGTGCGGTCCTTCTGAGTGGAGAGGCGGCGAGGGGAAAGCAGGGAGAATGGAGATAAAGAGGGAATGGATGAACAAGAAAGGGGGAGGAATATACATTCAAAAGGAAAGTGGGAGATAGGGAAATAGGTAGGGGAAGGTTGAGGAGGAGGAAAGGTGGAGATGAGGAGGAGAGAGGGTGGGAAAGAAGGAGAGGGGAAGGAGGAAGGGAGGAGGAGGATAGGAGGAAGAAGAGATCGAGGGGGAGGAGATGAATAGAGGATTATGGAAGGAGGAAGAGAGCAGAGGTAGCCTAAAAAAAAAAAAAAATTCTGATCCTGTAGTTGAAAATACAATGAATAAAATACACGAAGTGGAGATTAGGAGACAGAATGATAGGAATGAAAGAAGGGCAGGAGGAGAAGGTGAAGGAGACGGAGGAGGGGAAAGTGGAAGAAGAGATGGCAGAAGGAGGAAAAAGGGAAGAAAGAGGATAGAGGAGAGAGTCCTGGAAGAGAATAACGAGGAGGGTTGAATGGAAAAGGGGGGAGAGAGGCAAAAGGAAGAAGGATGAGAAACCACAGGCAGAGGAGAAGGATATTTAAGAGGGAAGCGGAGGAAGAGAAAGAGGGTGAACGAGGGTGGAGAAAGTAACCGAGGAGAGGAAGGAGAAGGAAGGAGGAGGCGAAGGAAAAGAAGGAAGGACAGAGGAAGAGGCGGAAGAAGAGAAACAGAATGAGTAGATGAGGTTCAGGTAGCTCAAGCAACTCATCAAGGTGGAGACAGCTCATCAGGAAATGGCCGGAGGCGAAGAACCCACAAAGGGCGGTTGGCCATTGACGAAGAGGCCATGATAGAAGGGGGGTTGGGGAGGGGGATGGTGGCCTCTCCCGCGGCCTCGACACGCAACAGCTCTCTCTCCCCCTTCCCTTTCCCCGCCTCTCTCTCGCCATCCTCCCTGCCCTCTTCCCTCCCTTTCCCCCTGCTACCCTCCTCCCCTTTCTATCGCCCTGCCTCCCTTCCTCCCTCTTCTCCCCCCCGCTCTACCACCTCCTTCCCTCTTCCCTCCTCCCTTTCTCCGAATCCCTTCTCTCCCTCCGATGTCTCTGCTCCTCCTCCCTCCTTCCTCCCTCCACTTCCTCTGTTCCTCTGCGCTTCCTCCTCCCCCTTCTTTTCTCCTCTTCCTCTCTCTCCCACTATTACCACGTCCTCTTCTTCACCTCTCACCCTACCCCCAATTTCCTCATCCCTGCCCTTCTTCTTCC
>NC_051418.1:29361499-29361568 GCF_015228065.2 Penaeus monodon
ATAACAGAGAAAGCGAAATTCATCGGCATGAATTATGCAAATATTCTTATGAGAAAATTTGCATAACTA
>NC_051418.1:29361737-29362051 GCF_015228065.2 Penaeus monodon
ATCTAACAAAGTATTAAAATATGGAAAATGCATAGCCCCGCCCCCCACCACAAAAAATGCACTCAAAAATATAGAAAAAAATGCAACAAAGACTATGGCGCTTATACAGATAAAAGAAAATGGTTATTCATAAAATAGAAAAGTTTATCTATGCAATCTTACAAAAACGTGAAATATATATATATATATCTTTTTCAGTTCACTCTGCTTTCACATCTATTTATTCATAGATATGATGTACCTAACCATTTTTCTCTGCTTCTTTTTTTTATGGGCCCATCCGTCTTTCTTTATGTCTTTTCAGTCTTAGGTGT
>NC_051418.1:29363343-29363697 GCF_015228065.2 Penaeus monodon
GTCTCTTATCTATCAAAAAACACCAAAAAACAAATGGAAATCTCCGTCCCTCAAAAATGACCAAAAAATGACAGTAAAAGTGTGAGGTCAAACAGGGTCGAGCAGGTCAATCCAGCGCGTCTTATCTTTTGGGTGAAAGTTCGTCTCAGAGAAAAGAAGAAAGGATGGATCTGCCACTACCCCCCCCCCCGACTACCCCGGTACTTGGTTGTAAAGGTTTGATAAAAACGTAGAAAGAGGAAAATGAAATAAAGAAAAGAATAATGAATAGAAATATCAAGGGGGAAAAAAGAAGAAAAAAATATATATACCCGTGCATGCTTTGTAAAGAATTGATAAAAATACAGTGTCGAG
>NC_051418.1:29363746-29363828 GCF_015228065.2 Penaeus monodon
ATGAAACATCGGAAACAAGAGGAACGTAAAAGAACTTTGAATAAGAAATGACTCACGGTAGCGGCTGCTTATCCGGCAATTC
>NC_051418.1:29364297-29364529 GCF_015228065.2 Penaeus monodon
AGCAAAAGATTTGAACAATTTTGTCAGATTTACGCTCTTTTCATCCAGCTTTTCGAAGGGTGTGAGAGCATTAGGAATGAAATAAACGCTCTCTGAAAAAAAAAAACCAACTTCAGCCCGAGATGTCTCCGTTTAAATATGTGTGAAGGGAAATTTTCTTTCTGTCTGAGAAAGTGAAAACGGGATTTGTAACTAGGTAGGTAGGTGGGTGACCGA
The DNA here is from genome assembly GCF_015228065.2 of Penaeus monodon. Classification (NCBI taxonomy): domain Eukaryota; kingdom Metazoa; phylum Arthropoda; class Malacostraca; order Decapoda; family Penaeidae; genus Penaeus; species Penaeus monodon. The sequence goes on from NC_051418.1 coordinate 29,364,514, forward strand.
GGTAGGGCGAAGACGA
>NC_051418.1:29364735-29364856 GCF_015228065.2 Penaeus monodon
AGGAGAAGGAGAAGATGAAGTATCAAACATCAAGTATAAATTACATAGTGAAAAAAATAACCTGGCAGCTACTAAGCAGGAATATTTCTTCCTACGTCACTTTGCGTGATGAAGCCCATGC
>NC_051418.1:29365112-29365401 GCF_015228065.2 Penaeus monodon
GTAAGTCAGATATTCATTTTATTAATAATGTATTGTTTAGAGGTTTGAGCGTACGTTTATGACCAAGTTGTGTCTTTTCGTGATATATTGCATAAAATAATGTGATATGAATATATGGAATTCCAACGGTATTCTGAGATTGTTATGGTTTTATATTATGTACCAAATAACAATGTTTTGTATTCTATCAGTCTTTAGTTTTTTTAAACTTCGATAAATTTCTTCAAAATAGTTTAATGAATATGAAATAATTTGTTTTCTAAATGGTTAAAGGATGGTAGTCTAGCAG
>NC_051418.1:29365425-29365842 GCF_015228065.2 Penaeus monodon
ACATATCTTTGTAGTATTGTGTTTGCAAGGATATATTCTGTTTCACCTCATTCATGTTATTATCCTGCAAATTTGGATCCACTGTTTACGCTTAGCATCTTGTGAACCTGCCTATAAATGTTTAGCTGACAAGTGTTTTCCTTGAGGCAAAACACATATAGACACATTAAAGAAAAAAAAAATACATACTGTAGTTTCCGAAAAAAAACATGAACGCGTATTAACCTCATCCTTACTCTTGAATAAACAGCACGTAACACGATGTTCAAAGGAGCTGCGTACGTAGCTTTTTGCTCAAGTTGAGTGACCACTTTTCAAAGGATCGATTATTACGATCAATTTTGACACTGATCTGTAATCTCAGATGACATAGCAAAAAAAATATCTTTGATCAGAGAGACTGGCATTAGCTAAAGG
>NC_051418.1:29365885-29366217 GCF_015228065.2 Penaeus monodon
CATTATGCAAAAGAAATGGAAAACCCTGCCTGGCATTTTGTCAGTACAAAGACAGCGTAACATGAATGGCTTCTGATTAAAAGTCAAGGAAAAGAAATGTCGACACGCTCCCAAAATAGCTTTTGCAAGACATACGTCAGTCACGTACTGTGGATGCTCAGGAGAGCGAGGCAAGGAAAGTCAAGAAGCAGAGGAGTAGAAACCATTCGGCGATATCTCGGCACATCTAGCCAAGGGGTCGGATGCATGCTTTTCAAACCCGGTGATTTTAGAAACAAATTAGGTAAATAATAATCGAATTGAAAAATAAATTAATATGCAAATACACAAAT
>NC_051418.1:29366248-29367171 GCF_015228065.2 Penaeus monodon
TAGATATAAAAAATAGATCGATATAAAAAATTACTATACAGTAATGCCTTTTTGTCTCAGCCTTTCGTCCATCGGTACCAAATTCTATGGGTTTCTTGAAGACAACAACAAACTTCACCAGAGGAAAATAGATACCGAAAAAGAGCAGATAAGTGCATCAACGTATTCATTGTGAACATTAAGACAGAGATATCTACTATGAATATGAAAGAAGGCTTAGATGGACGGTAAACTTATTTACTGAAGACCAATGATTAGAAGGAACTTGCCTCCCGGACTGGCTACACTGCAGGCGTAGTTCCACCCTGGGAGTTAGCTCGAAACGAATTTATTTAACATTCGATCATTTTTATCCCTTCTTCAGGATTCCGCTGTGGGTGACGAGCTCCCGAAGGTAATGGTTCACTTTCGTCAAACTGTCAGGTTCCCTCGTTAAGACTTTAATACGTGAAAATCAATTATGATATTTTGCTTTTCGTTATCCTGTTTTTTAGCAGAGAGAGAAAAAAAGAAAGAAGCTAAAATTAAACCTCTTGCTTCATAAAAAAAAATCTTGATAGTTTCGTACAGAAATTGCAAACAAGATCTCTCAGCATCTGGCAAAGAGGTTCTGCAATTTCACTCACATATTCTTTTTGCAACGATCATTCCTTTGGTCATCCCCGTGGTCATCCCCTCAAAAAAGCTCTTCCCACGCAGGAGAAATTCAGTCCAGACTTGAAAGACTGAAAACCACCTGCGTGCAGAGAAGGCGATGCTCTTCCTGGAACGCCACGCGGCATCCAGAAATTCCCGAGTACGCAACAGCGCTCCGCAAAAGGCTCGGGTTTTAAGCTGGTTGCCTACTCCGATGACGTCATGGGTCGTCGTGCGAACAGAATATAAAACACCAATTCGAATTTGGCTTTTCCCCTTCGCATCGA
>NC_051418.1:29367472-29367558 GCF_015228065.2 Penaeus monodon
AGTTGATTGACCGACTTGGTAGTTGTTTCGTGGTATTTTCCATTTCATCTGATGTAATGAAGAGTTAATTTCTTTATATCAGTGGA
>NC_051418.1:29368010-29368179 GCF_015228065.2 Penaeus monodon
TTGAACATTTATAATAGCGTGCAAATAGTCATAAAACAGTCGCAAATTCCGACCGCCGTAACAGAGACAAAAGCATTCGCAAAATCACCAACGATAGATCAGTCAGGGTAACTAAATGAACGGTTTCTTCCTTAGAGTTTATATCCAGAACAATATATGAAACATATGT
>NC_051418.1:29368295-29368403 GCF_015228065.2 Penaeus monodon
ATGTTCGACTATACCTGTATGTCGATTCGCTTTCTTGGTGTGTTCTGATTCCTGATTTTGACTGTTTTTTTTTTTTGATTTATTCTTGGTTGCGTATCATTTCGTTTG
>NC_051418.1:29368475-29369600 GCF_015228065.2 Penaeus monodon
AGGCGGGCGGAGGAGCGACGTCACGCGGACGGTGGAACGAGGTCAAGGCGGAAGGAGGAGTAAGGTCAAAGCAAGCAGAGGAGCTAGGTCAAGTCTAGCAGAGGAACGAAGTCAAGGGGGCTGAGGAGCGAGGTCAGGTGGAAGGAGGAACGAGGTCAAGGCGAAAGGAGGAGCGAGGTCAAGGCAAATGGTGGGGCCAGGTTGAGGGGGACGGATGTGATAGGTCAGTGCGGGCGGAAGAACGAGGTCAATGCGGAAAGAGGAACGAGGTCAAGGTTGGCGGAGGAACGAGGTCAAGACGGGCGGAGGAACAAGGTCAAGACGGGCGGAGGAACGAAGTCAAGACAGGCGGAGGAAAGAGGTCAAGACGGGCGGAGGAACGAGGTCAAGACAGGGCGGAGGAACGAGGTCAAGACGGGCGGAGGAACGAGGTCAAGAAGGGCGGAGGAAACGAGGTCAAGACAGGCGGAGGAACGAGGTCAAGAGCGGCGGAGGAAAGAGGTCAAGACGGGCGGAGGAACGAAGTCAAGAAGGGCGGAGGAACGAGGTCAAGGCGGGCGGAGGAACGAGGTCAAGACGGGCGGAGAAGAGAGGTCAAGATGGGCGGAGGAACGAGGTCAAGACGGGCGGAGGAACGAGGTCAAGACGGGCGGAAGAACGAGGTCAAGACAGGCGAGGAAAGAGGTCAAGACGGGCGGAGGAAACGAGGTCAAAGCGGGTGGAGGAAAGAGGTCAAGCGGGTGCAAGCGTCAATCAGGTCTATCGTGTCTGGAGGAAAGGTCAAGACAGCGAGGAAGAGTCAAGACGGGCGTACTGGACGAGGTCAGATGGGGATGGAACGAGGTAAAGGGGAGGAATCGATGTCAATGCAGTGCGGATGTGATGAGGTCTAGATGGCGTGATAGAATCGAGTCAAGACTGGTGTATGTAAAGTCAGAAGGCTGGAGATAAGTAGTCATTATGCGATAGATTCAAGACATCATAAAGGTCAATATCGCGGAAACAGTCAAAGCTTGGAGAAATGATTCAATAATCGGTTATCAAGCTGTTCAATCACGCTATCTATCTTTACTGCAAATTCGTCTAATAAATGATATAAAGACTACCTCACCTATGGTGGTGGTG
>NC_051418.1:29372165-29372367 GCF_015228065.2 Penaeus monodon
AGAAACACACACATATATCACAGTGTCTTTTGTAGAAGCATTTTTGTAAAATGCACAATATACTTGCTGCCCATGAAATGTGCAGTGAATTCCCATATATTTATGCATTGCTACTTTGTCTGGATGTTCATATTAATTTTCAGAACGTCTAAAGAGGCAAACAATAAAAGATATATAAACATTCCTCTATTCTCTCTTCCAC
>NC_051418.1:29372477-29372770 GCF_015228065.2 Penaeus monodon
AGATTCTTCGATTTCTTCAGCGAAATTTCCACGTGTCGCGCGAGTATATATCAATCTACGTACATGTATGAGTCTGTGTGTATCTGGTTAGGAAGGGACATATGATGATGCAGCAGACATTCAAGCGCAAGATACCATACTCTGCCCAGATGACATACATCTGTTCCTGTCTGTCATGTTGCAATCTAATTTTCCCTTCGTGTTGCATGTTGTATGAAGGTTAACGGCTCGGGGTCAATTTGGATTCACATTCTTCCTTCATTTACATTCCACATTTTCTTATCAGTGCGTGA
>NC_051418.1:29374432-29374664 GCF_015228065.2 Penaeus monodon
GTCGCGTATCCATTTGTCTATCTCCCTCCCTATCCCGCTCTCATCCCCCTTTTTCCCTCCTCGCCCAAAGAGACAGAGAGAGGCAGGCAGAAGATGAAAGTTTCGTCTCGACACGCAGCGAAAAATAAAACTTTACAAACCCGCCAAGGCACAGGTGCAGTAATGTTCCCACACATCTTTAGCTACAAGCTCTATCTTCTGAGGTGTATTTCTTGCCCATAAAACTTTCAAC
>NC_051418.1:29375356-29375843 GCF_015228065.2 Penaeus monodon
CCTTAACCACCCTTCTCCATAGTTCACAAGGCGTGCAGGACAGAATATAAACCATATAAACACATCTCATACCGATTCCTATTCCTAGTCTATATACGTTCCTAATCACTCCGTTCCAAGTCGTGTAGGTTTCTAGTCATACAGATTCCTAGTCATACAAAATCCTAAGCGTGCATGTTCCTAGTTATACAGACTCCTAGTTCTATACACTACTAGTTTTACAGGTTTCTGGTCCTTGAGACTTTAGAAACCAAAAACTGAGAATCCCTTTGGTGTCAGGAAAATAAATTTGTCTAATTAAGCTTTGAAGATGGATGAGCGTATGTTCAGATAGATTCGTTGTCCCGGATGATGCTCGGTGATGCAAGGGTTGGAAATAAATCAAGAGTATTTTTCAGAGATCATTAGAATATCTAGGGAACCTTTTCTTAACGGTTTTAGGGGACTATATGTTTAATTTTGATTTTTTTTTGAGAATTCAGTTATT
>NC_051418.1:29376082-29376203 GCF_015228065.2 Penaeus monodon
GAGATTATTATATTTTTTTTCTCGAGAATTTTAGAGAGAAACATAGAACTTAGACAATACATCGTAGCTATTTCAAAGAACTTTATATACCTTCTTTTTAAAGAGAGAGAGATTAGAAGGA
>NC_051418.1:29376441-29376638 GCF_015228065.2 Penaeus monodon
TTGATAATCCTTTCTCAAGTATCGAGCTCGTGTTCAACTCTAGTGTCCAACTGCCATTTACTCCCAGAAGATTGATTTAACAGGAATTTCTCAGGAATCCCGGCTGGGGAGATGAGGGGAAAGGTTTCGCGCGGAATTTGATTTATAATACGCATTAGCAAATTATTAATACTGTGGCAGATGATGAATAGGCAGCG
>NC_051418.1:29376918-29377088 GCF_015228065.2 Penaeus monodon
AGACGCCCCCCAAAAAAAAAAAAAAATAAAGCCCAATAAAATTTTACTTCCAAAAAAAGAAAAAAAAATCCGGCAAAAAAAACAAGAAGAAAAAACGAGCTCCTCTCTCTTAAGGCCAAACAAACCCCCAAAAACAAACCCCTTTTTAAAACCAGGCCAAACGGAAAAAA
>NC_051418.1:29377491-29377567 GCF_015228065.2 Penaeus monodon
CCCCTCCTGAAAACTTTGAAAATTTTTAATCCGGGGTTTTTTATTTTACTTCGAAAAAGGAAGGAGATTTTTTTTA
>NC_051418.1:29377602-29377688 GCF_015228065.2 Penaeus monodon
TTTTTTTTTTATTTTATTGAAAAAAAGGGGGGGGGAAAATAAAAAAAAAAATAAATTTAAAATACTTTGGGAGGGGAGGGGGGGGG
>NC_051418.1:29377730-29377926 GCF_015228065.2 Penaeus monodon
TTCCCCTTTCGAAAGGGGGGGGGGGCGAATGAAAAACAAAAGGGAAGTTGCCCCCCCCCCCCCCAAAATTTTTTGAAGTTTTAAGGTTTGTGAAGGCCCTTGGAAGGAGAGGGAAGGAGGGAGAGGGAAGAAAAAAAAAGGGAAGGGAAAAAAGAAAGAGGGAAAGGGAGAGAGAGGAAAAAGAAGGGGAAAAGGG
>NC_051418.1:29377992-29378322 GCF_015228065.2 Penaeus monodon
TTTAAAAGGAGAAGGTAAGAGAAGGATTAAGAGAGGGAGAGGAGAGAGGATAAGAGAGAAGGAATCGGAGAGGGAGAAGTAAGAGGGGAAGAGAGCGATAGAATTTAAAGGAAAAGAAGATGCAGAGAGAAGGTCGAGGGGAGACAAAAGAGGAAGGAGAGGGATAAGATTGGGCAAAAGTAGAGGACGACTAAAAAGGAGAGAAAGGGAGATGAGAGAGAGAAAGAGGGGGAAGAAAAATACATTTGAAAAGGGGAAAAGAAGGGAGGGAATGAGAGGTCACAGCAAAGGAAAGAACGAAAAAGTGAGGAGAAAGAAAAACGAATAAAA
>NC_051418.1:29378341-29378701 GCF_015228065.2 Penaeus monodon
CAGAAGACGGGAAGAAAATAGAAGAGAGGGAGAGGGAGGGAAGAGGAAAGAGGGAGAGAGAGAGCCATCAAGGTGTCATCCTCATTACCTGTGCGTGATGTATCGGTGCAATGACGTGGGTTTTTGAATCTCGCATTTATACGTAGGCCGAGCCGTACCCAGCAGCGCTAAAGTTCAGAAATAAATAAGATATTTGATAAAATAGATGTTAGTAGGATCAAGTAAGAATAAAGTGAATGATGTGAAATAACGACCGGGTTTTCCCCGATATACGTTGTAATTTTGAAATTTTTTTGTTGATTAAAATTTCCCCATAGATAAATCCAGAAAAAACACAAACACAGAGATAAGTAAAGTGAT
>NC_051418.1:29378956-29379299 GCF_015228065.2 Penaeus monodon
GCACCCTATCTCGTTCCGTCGATGTCATTCTCTCCATCCGCGCGTGAGCTACGATGCAACTAACCTTGCAAGCTCTCCCTCCTTGCACAGACAACGGCCACCGAAATTGCAACAATTATGACGCACTGCACAACGCCATTATTCCGGGAGTTGTAGCGATCACGCCGGAATGAGGTTTCTGGCAGGTGTTTGTTTGTCTCCGACGCTCATCTAGGGTGCGATTTGCGTGCAGGGAAAAATGGTGTGGGTTTTTAATTCTGTATGTCCGATATTTATAAATTATGTAGCGCGCCATAAGCGGGTGGCAAAGGAGTATGTTTTGGGGGTTTGGGGGTGGGGGGGG
>NC_051418.1:29379419-29379590 GCF_015228065.2 Penaeus monodon
AAAAAAAAGAAGGGGGGTTTTTGGGGGGTTTTTGGGGAAATTAAAAAAAAGAAAAAAAAAGGGAGGGGGGGGAAATTACGAAAAAATTAGTTTTTCCTTTACGAAAAGGGGGGCAATTTAACATTTAAAAAACCCTTTTTTCCCAAAGGGCAGCCGGGGGCTTTTTCCCCC
>NC_051418.1:29379739-29379839 GCF_015228065.2 Penaeus monodon
ACTACGAGAAGAGGACGAGAGAATGAAATGCACGCAGAAGGGGACAAAGATAAAAAAAAGAGAGGAAGGGAGCCCCGGGAATTTATCCTACCACCGCCCG
>NC_051418.1:29379867-29380156 GCF_015228065.2 Penaeus monodon
GGGGAATACAGGAGATGGCAGGGAAAAGGAAGAGAAAAATGTAATCCCTTGGTTGTCCACGCGGTGTCACGGCCGCAATACCTGGCCTGAGCTCAGACAGTCTAAAATACCTCAGTTTAATTACATACATTTCTCACTTGCTAAATTATGGGTGTCTACGCGTCGTGAATTCTACCGCACGATCTTAAAATATTTTCATTCAGGCTCATTCTTATTCACTTAGATTTGTTTTATTTACTTATGCATTCGCTTTGATGGATTCAAGTAATTGATGCAATACGAAAGCACA
>NC_051418.1:29380576-29382569 GCF_015228065.2 Penaeus monodon
AGGAGCCATTAACCGTCTCCATGGCAGAACCAATAGAGGGAAAGATTAAGGTATTTGTTTCGTCTCAGAGATTTAGTACAGACAAGAGACACGGATACAGTGTGGGTAATTGCTGTCGCCGTAAGTTCGGCACCCACTTAACTCGTTCCTTTTCGTCTCTTTTATCTATTTTTCTCTCTCCCTCTTTCTTCTCCTTTATCACACTGTGCGTCTGGTTCATTCACGCTCACTTGCTTCCGACGTAAGGGCTTGTCTCCGATGATAGAGGTGATTTTCTTTAAATACAGCGCAGCCACGACCCACTAGCTACCTCCGTGGCGGCCTGGGGCTTGTGGTGCCCAGACGCCGTGCCAACTCTATTCCCGAGACAATCTACGCTTGAAATGAGGGCAATATAACAATAAAAGTAAAGTTCTCGAAATGGGACCGTGAAACCATAATTACTAATATATCACCGCGTTAACTATTCATAAACTGCACTTTTAGAAGAGTTTAAAGTCAGTTCGCTGAGACTTGACAAAAGCATCGTGTCATCTCTCATTTGCTTTTAAGGCACGGTCGTCGGGGTTGTAAAGGCCGACTCATACTCAAGGCTATTTATTAAAGAGAACGAATTTAATACTAACAGCCTAATCTCGCGCGTGCTAAACGTGTTCACGGACCAAGAAATGTTTCCGCCAACACCTGGTCATATGCATTACCCCCGTACGTCACCCTGAATCGCATGTTTCTTGTCGCTTCCTGTCACCTAATTGGAAGAAGAAGAGAGAAAGGGGTAGGAGCGTACTTCGTCCCCAGAAAGGCTAAATATCCTCATTGTCTGCACAATCTTTACGCTTGGTTGCCCGCGCATGTCGACGCTGCTTTGTTTTGCCTGATACTATCGCTGGCCTTAACCAGTTGCCATTTTTTTTATCATTCTTCTTATGATTCATACGCTCGGGCAACCAACTTACGAAGTCCTCGTATCTTTCCAGTTATATTTTAAAAGCTGCAAATATGATGAGAGAAGAGAGAGAAAAGAAGGGTCGCAGAGTCCATTCGGGCCAACGCACGAACAAGGTTTTGTTTCATCAATGTCGGATGGATAACATTAAATCTTCGCCGCATGTACAACGATCCTGGCATTCCGTATAAATTTAGAAGTCGTGGGAACGCGGGTGTGCTAAAACCATGTTGGTTTAGGTGAATACAAAGGTAAAACTGCCCCCACTCTGTACAGCCCAGCTTTAGTGCAGTAAACTTGCAGTGACAAGGGTATCGAAATATTCGAGAATATCCGCTATGCCCATTTCATTTTTTTCCATATTTCATGGTGCTCCTCTTATTTGTTTTAAAGCATGATCGTTGCAGATTGTTCGGAAACCGGAATATGTACAAAGAAATGGTTTTTTTTCACCTTCATATATATCTCTTCTATTTGCTGCTTGCAATAATCATCTTGCCTATTTCAGGAATCTTATATCCACCGTGTTATTGTGTTATGGTATTATTTGATTTTGAACACCCATTTTCCATAATAATCCTTACCCTTCTTTCGTAAGTTCGTACCCATCGATTTTCCTTCTATCCGCTTCTTGCAATAACCGTATTACCTATTTTAGGAATCTTACTTCCATTGAGTTACAGGTGGCCATCATTTCACTCTGATGTGGTTGCATTCAGTTAATTACGAAATGTTTCACAGTGTAATAGCTTTTCCTGTCCTTTTGTTGCAGCCATTGCTATGGGACTGCGTTATTCGGACCGATCTGTTTGCCATATTGTGTTCATATCTGCCAATAATTCGTATGTTTTTTTTTTTTCTTTTATTATTATTCTAATATATATCGTTGTATTTTCAAATTCTCGCGTGCTTTTTTTATCTTCTAATATTTTCATATTTATTTCCAGAATTGGAGTGTTTACTCGTACAAATAGAATATTCATATATCATCAAACATTCATCTGTGTCTATCTATCTTTCCTATCTCTTTCCTTCACTGACTACAGC
>NC_051418.1:29383437-29383775 GCF_015228065.2 Penaeus monodon
TTTTATTTATTAAGTCAATATAACTCTTATCTCAAACCCATTTCTATGAAAATGGAGATTTGCTGATATTGCACTTTCCCTTTTTCATATTCCACGCGTAGCCCGTGTCTCTGAGGAAAAGAGACTCAGACTCATACAGCCTCGCAGGGACAGAGAACGAGTCTGCTTGTGTAGTATGCATCATATATTCACTTCCAGTACGTTGTTAAGGAACGACCAGGTTTTTCTCTTCTGCCTCGCGACCGAACGCAAGAGAAAGGAAAATGCGACTCGATATCTGAATAAGGTTTATCATACTATGCTAAAATAGTGCGCTTTTTCGAACGCCCGTGTGTGTG
>NC_051418.1:29383961-29384108 GCF_015228065.2 Penaeus monodon
TTACCGTAGACACGCATACCCGCACTCCTCACAATGCGTAAAATCGTTTGCCATTTAATCGTAAATCTCGCAGATTAATCCCGTAAACCGAAAGAACTCGATCTCCCGTTTTCTTTCTTTCGATGAAAACGGGATTTCTCGAGAACT
>NC_051418.1:29384214-29384366 GCF_015228065.2 Penaeus monodon
CGGGAAAAAGTTCTCCCATGATTCTCGACGCTCTCCCTTTTTCTCCTTTCACTCACTGCCAACTTCAGCGAAAGGGAAGGAAAGGAAGAATGGGAGAGAGGGAGGAATAGAGGAATGGGAGACATAGGGTTTATGTATAGATAAATGAATAA
>NC_051418.1:29384698-29385276 GCF_015228065.2 Penaeus monodon
GCACACAGCTCATTGGGGGTCAAAAACGCAAAACAAACTTGCAAATTTCTGTATGTTTCTCTCGGAATAAACCTTACTTATTGTGGTTGTCATTTACCTTAGGGAAGGGGGGTGGGTAGGGCCTTTACGACTCCTTGGCACGTGTGGGTGAGTCATGCAAATATGCTGGGTACGTCGAATGTGTAACGTCTGTGTATTTGTGTGTCACTGTCTACGTTACAGAGAGTGGGTTTTTTGCCAAGCACGAGGAAGTGCCTGTAAACGATCTGCATGAAAGCGAACATGAGGGGAAAATGTGTGAAAGAGAAGAAGGTATGTCTCGAAAACATCAAAAATGCATTGTGAAGATTTTTTTTTTTTTTTTACAAACTTTTCGTTGCTCCCCTCGAGGTAATAATGAAAGTGGGGGTGGTCGCTCATACCCCAACTTCTCCCTCTTTCTTCATTCAAATCTATGCCATTGGCACTCCCAACCAATTTCCCTCCTTCCTGCCCCCCTCCTCTATTTTTTGTTTTCTCCCACACACCCCCACTTTTCCTCCTTCCGCTCTTTTTCTTACTTTCCCCTATTCACCACT
>NC_051418.1:29385623-29385908 GCF_015228065.2 Penaeus monodon
ACCCTTTCGCATTGTCAGAATCAGCCGTCCCTCTTTCAGCGCCGTCCTCAGCGTCCATACAAAAATACGTGTCTCTCCCCCCGCCAGTCCTCCTCCTTCCTATCGCGCTACGGCAGGCTTATAATGGACGCCTCACAAAGGTGCTTTGTTAGTGCCTTGCTTTGTTAGTTTTGTCCTGTTTTTGGGTTTGTTTTTTTCTTGCTTTTGTTTTTTTGGGTTTTATTGTTTTTATTTTTTTCATAACATTATCGTTGATTACATTTTTTCTCTATATTATATTTGGCA
>NC_051418.1:29386638-29386971 GCF_015228065.2 Penaeus monodon
CAGTAACCACTTTTTAAACCCGTTATCCTTTTGCACTGTTGATAATTTCAAAACCACACTGATTCTGTTATTTGTTATTGTATTATTTTTGTATTACTATATTCACTATCGTCTTTATTATGACAATCTCGCGCTGTCACAAACTTTATTTTACATAGCGATGAAAAAGGTAATCACAATTATTTGGGTTTTTTATTGGGTTTTATCATTTCACCCTTACCCTTAAATTTTTTTTTTATCATGAACTTTCCCCCCAAAATTTTAGCATCACCACCACCTCCCCCTTTCCCCTCATTACACCTCACAAAAACCCTCACCCAACAATCATATCCT
>NC_051418.1:29387071-29387372 GCF_015228065.2 Penaeus monodon
CTCATATAATCCCACCACCCTCATTTATCTTTTTTAAACCTAATTGGGGCCCTTTTCACAGTGTCTTTTTCCCAAAACTTCTCGAGAAAATTTGTTTCTTTTTGAGCGGAAAAGAACCCCCTTCCAGTTTGTAAATGTTTTTTTTTTTTCAGTTACGGTTATAACAGACTTATAGTGTTTTTTTTAGTTTAACTTTTTCCCGTTTCTGTTTTTTTTACTGCTTTAATTTTTTTAAAAACTAGACTGTGTTTTTGTAAGCTTATTTTGTTGTTTTGGGTTTCTGTTACTTAATTTTTTTCGC
>NC_051418.1:29387869-29387937 GCF_015228065.2 Penaeus monodon
ATGTTTTAAAAAAATTTTAAATATATATTTTTTTGATTATATATTTATTTTTTTTAATTTTTATGTTA
>NC_051418.1:29388037-29388104 GCF_015228065.2 Penaeus monodon
AATTTTTTCCCCCTTTCCCCCTTTTTTTTCCCCCATCCCCCAAAACCCCTTTCTCCTCTCTCCATCC
>NC_051418.1:29388407-29388586 GCF_015228065.2 Penaeus monodon
GGCATCTTTGTATCCAAATAATCCCGAGTTACTGCACCAAACTTCATGCAAAATGGAATGCGAATCTTTTTTTTTATTATGAACTGAATCTCACCGCAAAATACCTCGAACAACTTTAGAAATCATTTAAGTGCTTTCGGTGTTTTACTTTTCAGCTTCGAAAACAGGAGAGAATGAGG
>NC_051418.1:29388666-29388764 GCF_015228065.2 Penaeus monodon
TGAGAGAGAGAGTGGGGGGGGGCAGAACCCCCATAGAAACAACACAAGGCAAGTGGACGAGACTCTCGCCAAAATGAGCTTTCGTGAGAGAGAGCGAG
>NC_051418.1:29388876-29388984 GCF_015228065.2 Penaeus monodon
TAGCTCGTCTCTTCTGCCTCACTCCTATGCCCCTTGCCCCCCACCCCCTCCCCATCTCCCTTTTCCTCCTCTCGACAGCATTACAGGTTTGTGATTAATGTGCCTTGC
>NC_051418.1:29389450-29389781 GCF_015228065.2 Penaeus monodon
TTTTTAATAAAAAAGGGGGGGGGCAAAAGGAGGAAAAAAAATTAAAGAGAGGAGAGGGGGGGAAAAGGGAAAGGGGGAGAAGGAATCAAGGGAAAGTGGGAGGGGGAAGACGGGGGGTTTTGGAAAAGAAATGCGCGGGGGAAGGCCCCAGGGGGCAAAGGGGAAAAAAATAAAGATTGGAAAAATAGAGGAGGAAAAAAAGGAAAAAAGGGGGAAAGGGAGGAAGAAAGAGGGGGAAAGGAAAAAATTTTTTTAACATTTGAAAAAGGGAAAAAAAAAAAAGGTAAGAAAATGGAAGGAAGGGAAAAAGTGAGGGGCAAACGGTTTTAAA
>NC_051418.1:29389841-29391040 GCF_015228065.2 Penaeus monodon
CCCTCGGGTCTTTTGTGTGTGTTTGGGGGTGGGTGGGTTGTTTGTTTTGTGGGGGTGGGTTGTGTTGTTTTTTTTTGGGGGGTTGTGTGTTAGGATCAAGGAAAGAAAAAAGGGGTTTGTGTGAAAATAAACCCCGCCACACTTTCCCCCGAAATACGTTTGTTTAAATTATTTTAGGGTTAAATTAAAAACCCTTACCGAAGTTTTCCGAAAAAACCCCACAAAAATTTGAAAATTAAAAGATTAGGGATAAAAAAGGATTTTCGGGGGTTGTTAGGGTTTTCCCCCGGGGTTGGGGTTTTTGGCGGTTGTTTGTTTGGGGTCCCGCGCTTTGGGTGGGGGTTTTGGTGCAGGTGAGGAAATGTGGGGTGTGTTTTTTGGTTGTGTTTTTTAGGGGGGGTTGGCGCGTCTGGGTGTGGGTGTGTTTTGTGTTTTGGTGTGGTGGGGGGGGGGGAGGGGTTGTGCGGGGCAAAAGGGAAAGGAGGAATAAGGGGGGGGCCAAAAACCCGAAAAATTTTATGGGAAAAGAAGGGGGGGGAGGGAACTAAGGGGAGAGAGAAAAAAACCAAAAAATTATCCTTCCCCGCCGGGCCCAAAAATTTTAACCTCCAGATCCTCTTAAAATTACGCCCTTTTCCCCGGGAATTTACAACGGGAAATTTCTGGCAGGGGGGGAAAAAGAAAAATCCCTTGGGTATTTGGGGTTGCAGGTAAAAAAAATGGGGGTTAGCTTTAAAAATCCTCTTTTAATTGCAAAATTTTATTAAATGGGGGGGTTTTAGCGGGTTTTTACCCCGGGTCAAAATATTTTATTGGTTTTTTCCTTAGAGAAAGAGCGATGGAAAGAATTGAGAAAAAAGGGAAAAAGAAACGGGGGGAAGGGAGGAGAGGAGAGAGGGAGAGGAAGAGGGAAAGGAGGGAGGGAGGGAGAAAGAAAAAGGAGGGGGGCAAAAAGGGGGAAAAAAAGAGAAAAACAGAAGGGGAAAAATTTTTTAAAGGAGAAAGGGGGGAAAGGAAGAGAAAAAGAAGGGGAAGGGTGGGGGAAAAACCCGGGAGAGAAGAAAAATAGAAAAAATTTCAGAAAAGGGGGACGCTCGGAAACCGGGACGAAAAAAAAAGGAAAAGAGGGAACAGAGGGAGGACGGGGAAGGGGGGAAGGGGGGAAAGGGGGGCCAAAGAAAAGGGGGGAAAGGGGGTGG
>NC_051418.1:29391963-29393942 GCF_015228065.2 Penaeus monodon
AGTTTTGGGAGAGAGAAAAGGAAAAGAGGGGGGGACCCCTTTTTTAACCCCGTCCCCAATGGCAAAAACCAAAACTAAAAGGGAAAGTTTTAAGGGGTTTTTTGTTTTTTTCCCCAAAAGATTAGTCCAGACAAGAGACCGGATACAGGGGGGGGAAAATTGCTGTGCCGTAAATTGGGCCCCCAATTTAACTCGTTTTTTTTTTCCCCTCTTTTTATCTTTTTTCTTTCCCCCTCTTTTTTTCTCCTTTAAATTCACATTTGGGCTTTCGGTTTTAAATTCACCCCAGGGCTTCCGCCCCCCGAAAGGGGCTTAGTCTCCGAGTTTAGGGGGTGATTTTTTTTTAAAATACAGCGCCACCCAAGACCCCCCATTTAGCTACCCCCCCGGGGCCGGCCTGGGGGCTTGGGGGTTCCCAGACGCCTTTTTGCCAACTCTTTTCCCCGAGACAATCTACGCTTGAAATGAGGGCAATAAAAACAAAAAAAAAGAAATTTTTTCTCAAATGGGGGACCGTTTTGGGAAAAACCAAAAAATTACTAAAAAACCCACCGCTTTTTTAAATTATTCATAAACGCATTTTTTTTAAAAAGTTTTTTTAAAAGGGCATTTTCGCGGGAGACTTGACAAAAGCATCTTTGTCACCCTCTCATTTGTTTTAAGGCACCCCCCCGTGGGGGGTTGAAAAGGGCGACTCATACTAAAGGGGGCTATTTTTTAAAGGGAAAGAATTTAATACTAAAAAGCCTAATCTCGCGCGAAATTTGCTTGGAAACGGGGTTCAGGGGCCCCAAAAGAAATTTTTTCCCCCCCAAAACCCCCCTTTGGTATAGGAATTCCCCCCCCGTACGAAACCTGAATCGTTTTGTTTTTTTTTTCGTTTTCCTGTACCTAATTGGGAAAAAGGAAGAGAAAAAGGGGTGGGAGGTACTTCGTCCCCAGAAAGGCAAATACCCTTTCAGTCTGCACAATCTTTTACGGGGGTTCCCCCGCCCCCATGTCGACCCCGCTTTGTTTTGCCTGATACATCGCGGGCCCCTTAACCAGTTGCCTTTTTTTTTTATCATTTTCTTAGATTCTAGCCCCGGGCCCCCCCAACTTACAAAAGGTCCTCTTTATTTTTCCCAAGTTATTTTTTAAAAGCTCCCCAAATTTTGATGAAGAAAGAGAGGGGAAAAGAAGGGTCGCAGGGGGCCCATTGGGGGCCAAAAAGCACCGAAAAAGGGTTTTTTTTTCACCAAGGGTCGGAGGGGAAAAAACATTAAAATTTTCGCCGCATGTAAAAACGTCCTGGCATTCCTTTAAAAAATTTAGAAGTCGGGGGAACGGGGGTTTTGTGCTAAAAACCATGTTGGTTTATTGAATAAAAAAGGTTTAAAACTGCCCCCACTCTGTACACCCCAGTTTTAGTGCAGTAAACGGGCCAGTGACAAGGGTATCGAAATTTTCGGGGAAAAATCCGCTAGGGCCCTTTTCATTTTTTTCCCATTTTTCAGGTGCCCTTTAAATTTTTTTTAAAGCATGGTTTTGCAGATTGTTCGGAAACCGGAATATGTAAAAAAGAAAGGTTTTTTTTTTTTCACCTTAAAATTTCCTTTTTATTTGCTGTTTTCCCAAAAAATCATCTTGCCTATTTCAGGAAAACTTATAAACCACCGTGTTATTGTTTATTTGATTTTGATTTTGGGAACCCCCCTTTTCCATAAAAAATCCTTACCCTCTTCGTAAGTTGTACCCCAAACGATTTTTCCCCCCCATCCCCTTCTTGCAATAAAACCCTTTTTAAACCCATTTTAGGAATCTTTCTTCCCCCTGAGTTACGGTGGCCATAAATTTTAATCTGATGTGGTTGCATTCAGGGAATTACGGAAAAAGTTTTAAGGGGTAAAGGTTTTTCCTACTTTTGTTTTCCAGCCATTGCTATGGGACTGCCCTTATTGGACGATTTTTTCCCTATTGGTCATACTGCCAATAAATGT
>NC_051418.1:29393987-29394174 GCF_015228065.2 Penaeus monodon
CCCAAATTTCGCGTGCCTTTTTTTATTTCTAATATTTTCATATTATTTCCAGATTTGGGGTGGGTTTTTTGTACAAAAAGAAAAATTCATAAAATTTAATTTAAAAATTAAACTGGTCTATCATCTTTCCTATCCCTTTCCCTTTACGGCTACAAACATATCAGTTATTTTGTAAAACTGTATGTGA
>NC_051418.1:29394326-29394584 GCF_015228065.2 Penaeus monodon
AAAAAAAAATTAAAACAATACACCAAAAAATTTTATTTATTAATCAAAATTTTAAATTTATTAAAATTTATAAATAATTTTATATTATTCCCTTTTATACCAGGTTGGTTTTGGGGGGTGGTTGTGGGGGGGGGTTGTTGTGTGTTGTTTTTTGGGGGTTGTTGGGGGTTTTTTTTTGTGGGGGGGGAAAAACGATGTATCTAAAAAATTATCTATATGTAAAAAAGGCGTTTTAAAACCCCCCACACCAACCAACCC
>NC_051418.1:29394692-29394782 GCF_015228065.2 Penaeus monodon
CAACACCCAAACCCCCCAATGGAAAATTTTAATTAATTATAATAATTATAAAAAAAAATAGATTGTTTTTTGTTATGATTTCGGATTTTT
>NC_051418.1:29394863-29395437 GCF_015228065.2 Penaeus monodon
TATATATTTAGTTTTTTATATTAATTACAAAAAAAAAAATATAAAAATTAAAATATACATTTTTATAAAAAAATAAAAAAATAATATAAATTTTTATATATAAAATATATATAATAAAATTTTAAAATTTTATTTTCCTATATTTTATATATAATTTTATATTTTATATTTTAATAATAAAAATTTTAAAAAAACATAAAAAAATAAATAATACATTTATTTATTAATAATATAAATTATTAAAATTTTATAAAAATATTTATATTATTTTTTTTTAATATTCCCCGCGTTTGCCCCTTTTTCGGGAAAAGAGGGCCGCCATACTGCATGAAAGGGGAAAAGAAGAGGGGGGGGGGACAATTTATTATTAGGACGTTGGGGAAAACCAGGCCCCCCTGGGGCCCCAACGGGAAGGGGAAAAGGGAAAAAAAAATGCGGGAATGTATTTGAAAAGGGCTATTAAGCAAAAAGGGGAAGCCCCGGGGGTGGGAAAAGGGGATGAAAAAAGCCTACGAGGGGGGGAGAGGAGAGAAAGGAGCCGGGGGGGGAGAAGGGTTGAGAAGAGGACGAAGGG
>NC_051418.1:29395488-29395571 GCF_015228065.2 Penaeus monodon
CCCCCAAATTAGTAAAAACGGGATGGGATTAAGGAAAAGGAAATGAAAGGAGATTAAGTGAAAGAAGCCCCCGGAGAATTTGG
>NC_051418.1:29395691-29395818 GCF_015228065.2 Penaeus monodon
GGATTTTAGTTTTTTTTTCCCCCCCGAAAAGGAAAAGGGGGAAAGGAAAAATGGGGGGAGGGGGAAAAGGGGGTGGGGGGGGAATTAGGGGAAAGGGGAAAAGGGGAAAAAAAAATTTAAAATTTTT
>NC_051418.1:29396093-29397166 GCF_015228065.2 Penaeus monodon
GGGCACACAGCCTCATTGGGGAGTAAAAAAACGCAAACAATCTTTTCAAAATTTTCTGTACTGTTGCTTCCCGGAAAAAAACCTTACTTATTGGGTTTTTCATTTACCTTAGGAAGGGGGGGGGTTTTGGGCCTTTTCGGGGCTCCTTGGCCCCGTGTGGGTGGAGTCATGGGAAATAGCGGGGAGTCGAATTTTGTAAGTCTGTGTATTTTGGGGGTCACTTTTCTTTCGGTTTCAGAAGTGGGTTTTTTTTCCAAGCACGAGGAAGTGCCGTAAACGATTTGGATGAAAAACGAACAGAGGGGAAAAAGTGTGAAAGAGAAGGGAAAGGGATGTCTCGAAAAAATCAAAAAGCATTTTGAAGATTTTTTTTTTTTTACAAAAAAATTTTGTTGCTCCCTCGAGGTAATAAATGGGAAAATGGGGGGGTGCCATACCCCAACTTCTCCCTCTTTCTTCATTTAAAAAAATGCCTTGGGACTCCCAAAACCCAAATTTCCCCCCTTCCTTTCCCCCTCCTCTATTTTTTTTTTTTCCCACAAAACCCCCACTTTTTCCCCCTTCCGCCCTTTTTTTTACTTTCCCCCATTCACCACTTCTTCCCTTCCCCCCCCCTCTCCTCTCCCTCTCCCCTTCCGGCCCTTTTATACTCCTCCCCCCCCTCCTTATTTAATCCCTTTCCCCCCTCCTCCCCCCTCCCCCCCCGCCTTTTCCCCCTTTTTCCTCTTCCTCCTTCCCCCCCTCCCTTTCCCCCTCCTCCTCCCCCCCATCCCCCCCCATCCCCCTCCATCCCCCCCCCACTCCCCCCCATCCCCCCCCCTTCCCCCGCCCTCCCCCACCCCCCCCCCCCTTCCTCCCCCCCCTCCCCTACCCTTTCCCCCCTTTTTTTCCCCCCCCCTTTCCCCCCCAACCCCCCTCACCCTTCCCTTGTCAGAATCAGCCGTCCCTCTTTCATCGCCGTCCTCAGCGTCCATACAAAAATACGTGTCTCTCCCCCCGCCAGTCCTCCTCCTTCCTATCGCGCTCGGCAGGTTTTAATGGGGGGCCTAAAAAAGGGGCCTTTTTTAGGTGCC
>NC_051418.1:29397231-29397433 GCF_015228065.2 Penaeus monodon
AAATTTTATTGGGTTTTCAAATTTATTTTCGTTGATTATCATTTTTTTCATCCTAATTTTTATAATCATTTGGGAATATATAAATTAAACGTGATCCCTTTCGTTATCATTAGCGGGATTTTAAATTTTTTCATCATCATCTTTATTTTCATTTGGGAGTCCTCGCATTTTGAGACCAGCTGCCCGTAAAGGGGGGCCCCAA
>NC_051418.1:29398423-29398604 GCF_015228065.2 Penaeus monodon
TTTGTAAACCCGATAACTGGGGCCTACTGCTACAGTGTCTTTTACCCAAAAACTTCTCAGAGAAAATTTGTGGTTCTTGTTGAGCGGACAAAGAACCTCCTTCTCATGATCTTGTAAATGTGTTTTTTTTTATCAGTTACTGGTTAGTAGACATGACTTATAGTGTTATTTTAGTTTCAAC
>NC_051418.1:29399386-29399517 GCF_015228065.2 Penaeus monodon
GTTTTCTCCTAAGAAATAATGCAAATACTAGTTTCTTTCGTTGTAAGGCGCTCTTTTCCAGCCGCCTTGATACTACATGATGATATGCAGAGCTTCATTAGATGGAATATTGTCGACGACTTCTTTCCACT
>NC_051418.1:29399854-29399965 GCF_015228065.2 Penaeus monodon
CGAGAAACAAACGGGAGACAGAACCAATTATTTATGTCTCAGCCTTGATTGCGAAAGCTTTCTGTCCTCCGAGATGTTCACTCTGTAATTTTCGCATCTCGTTCGCTGTCG
>NC_051418.1:29400535-29400721 GCF_015228065.2 Penaeus monodon
CTGAAACAAATAGATATAAATAAATACTTTATACAATGTGACTTATGGGTTACGCTTTTTTTTCGCCTTTTCGTTAATTATCCATTGTAATAATTTTCATCAAAAAGGTTTAATCGTTACTAACATTCACGGATGTAATTAATGTATATTCGACCAAGTCTTTTTATTGAGAATTATATGTCGTTA
>NC_051418.1:29400825-29401067 GCF_015228065.2 Penaeus monodon
AATTTCTTGATGGTGTGCTCCTTTCTCACTACGTAATCTCATTTATATTTTAATGAAGCACGCTTTATCCGACTGCCTTGGGTTCTTAAGGAACAATAATAAGGTTTCCTGAAACTTACCTTTCTTGTACACTGAATATAGAAAAGGCACGAAGAATTTCTACTCGAACAAAAGCATACTACTTAAAGTATAATTCCGGCCGACAACAATGGAGACGAAATATACGAGTGAGTGAATATAGG
>NC_051418.1:29401091-29401573 GCF_015228065.2 Penaeus monodon
CTACAATGCATACTCGACCAGAAATTGGATCACTTTAGCACACTCATATCAACAGTTCTTCGAAGTTATATAAGGCACCATTGTTATAAATCACAAAAGAACCGCGGGTTTTACGAGGAACAGAGATAACGAACGCGCTCTGTTTTTCCTTGTTCATTATACCTTTCTCATTTGCTTTCCTTCAAACGTATTTTAATCATCCACTCATATCGGAATAACAGTTACATACATATCAATTCACTTCTTCGAATTTGGCGCCTTGGCGGGCGTTTTGAAATTTGTTCTGAGTGGCGACCGTTTTGTGGAATTTCATCTACTATCGAAGACAAATAGTGTACATCTTGCAACTGAGCTTGGGTACTGAGTCTACTTCTACGTCAGGGTGGAATATAATTCTCCACCTTTGAAAGACAATAGCTCAGAGGCGAAAACAAAATAAAATTTCACCGAACTACCAAACAGAACGTTCGGAATGGTGAATA
>NC_051418.1:29401906-29401982 GCF_015228065.2 Penaeus monodon
CGGGAGTTAAACAATTTTTTTCTTGTAACCATATAATATATGAACAGATAGATGAACAACGCAACCCCCCCCCCCC
>NC_051418.1:29402102-29402253 GCF_015228065.2 Penaeus monodon
GAAAGACACGGGTACAACAGAGAAAAAGTACAATTTTCTGATATCTGTGTGTTGAAAAGTGTCGCCCTAAGCTGGTCCGAGTTCCTCTAAACGATTCTCAGCATTGCAGTCATACTCATGTACTTTTCTCTCCCCCCCCCCCCTCCCTTGA
>NC_051418.1:29402284-29402800 GCF_015228065.2 Penaeus monodon
TGTTCACCTTCTTTGTTCAGCTCCCGGAACCCACAGCCACATATTCGGGAAGTAATTGAAAAGAATGGGGATGGGGGGGAGGGGGCAGGACAAAAGGGGACACGAGATGCACTGATAAATCTCCATGACGACAATAAATAAAGCCTTGCTATAACGACCTCTCGTATTAACGACCTCCTCTGTAGCGGCCCTTTCCGTGTTCGCTTCCGCCAGAACGACCTTGTCAATCAACGTGCTTAAACTTATCTTTTCCTGGCGCTGACGACTGATTTCATAAATAACTACTTTCTTGGAACGACCTCTTCTGTAACGACTCGCTCCGTCCTGACTAGTTTTTCTCTCTCGGAACGATACCCTCCCTTACAACGACCACTGCTTTTAAAACAACCGTCTAGCCTATACATGACGACTATTTTCCCTCGCAGCGATTAAGAAAAAAAATATAACGGCCGCGAATTTAACCAACGTCTATCAACGACGTTTTCCCTCATAATGACCACAACTTCCTTAACCATT
>NC_051418.1:29402839-29403107 GCF_015228065.2 Penaeus monodon
TATGTAACGAACACTCTTAATATTTTCTCTTTTATAGTTACAACGACCATAGACACTCCACGACATGTGTCTGTTCTCTTTCGAGTGTGAGATCATTGTCATCCTCAAGCCTTCGCAACAGCAGCTTGCCAGATGGTCCTTCACCTCTATCCTTATTGTTGCAAATGTGGCGAGTTGCAAGAATCACCAGCGTGCAATGGCCGGCAAGGTCGGTATACCGTAGCTTTATAAAATGGAATAGGAAGTAATATTGTTGAGGACGATAAGG
>NC_051418.1:29404670-29404838 GCF_015228065.2 Penaeus monodon
GTTGAGTGTCGCCAGGACCGTGATCAGTGATGCAAAGAGTGATTGAAGGCTGTTGTTTCACCTGACTCTCGTTTGGCACTAAGTGGCACTCTGGTGACACTCTTTTGGCAGTCGGTGAAGTGTTTTTTTTTTGTAATGTTTTCAATATTCCATATTTTCTTTTATCAT
>NC_051418.1:29405148-29405370 GCF_015228065.2 Penaeus monodon
TGCCTTACACTCAACCTTACCCTTCAGCCTACCTTTCCTCCCCCCTGCCCCACACTTACCTTCTCCTTCGCCTTCTCTTCGCCACCTGTTTACGCATCGAAGCCGTCCGTCTTTCGCCCGGACGTGGAAGAGAGAGAAAGGTTCCCTCTGCACTGATTAATGGCGCTAAGAGAATAATGAGGTAAGCAATATCAACAGCTTTTAGACTGACATCCGTGTTCC
>NC_051418.1:29405610-29406326 GCF_015228065.2 Penaeus monodon
TGCACACCAATTCCTCAGTGTCTCCCAGCAACACCGTCGCGAAACCCATCCATCTGTTATGACTCTCCGCCAAATGGTCGGCCAGACTGCGACAGCTAGATGGATGTAATTGGTAGTTACAGCTGTACTGTTGACTCAGACTGAGAGATGAGGAATGTTGGGTTCCTGCTGTGACGTATAACGAGCGAGGACGATGCGAGATGATGCAAGGCGATGCAAGGGATTTGAGATGCTCTTGCTTTGACATCAGTGTGATGCCCTTGCTTGAGATTTAATTATTTGTTATTGATGATTGTTGTTTATTTAATGCTATTTTATCCGAAGGGATTGTCGGTATGGTGTTCGTAATGCTGTTTGATGAAGATTATGAATATTGTAGTACTAGTATTTAGCGATAACGTGATTAATCATACTGGAAGAAGATCAGCGTTGCAAGCAATGAAAAACTGTTTACATTCATTGATAACAAACTTATTCTGCGGAAGCCAACCTACTGAAAGTAAACGGCGAAAATGTATCGTGGTAACTGCCGCCGACGACAGAATCCAGCCTTCCTCGCCTTGCAGCGTGATTGCGCGGTGACCCAGAGTTCACTATCTTGGCGCATAAAGCTCGTGGCGTCACGGCCAGTAATTTTCGTTCTCGTAGAAATACGAGAAATATATGTTTTAAACATGTGATATGTTGTATTTTATTATATGCACACATATTTTGAT
>NC_051418.1:29406377-29406738 GCF_015228065.2 Penaeus monodon
GAAAAAATACCTGTTACTTCCATTCCTGTGTCTGCGTCGCCATCTATCGGCAAATTTGACAGTTGTCGTTGTCACAGTACTCATTGCTCGTTTCAGAAGTGAAGTTTGTTGACAGTGCTACTTGTGTTCCCGATATCTTTCCCAATATTCCGGTGAAAATGACATGATCTCAGGGATAACACCAAATAAAAGCGAAATACGGTTACCGCGTTCCAGGTGCAGAACGTCGGCAGAGGTTCGTCACCTCACCAGCCGCCCTCGCTTCAAGCACAAGGTAAACCCAATTTGTCTTTAAATTCAGTCGGTGGCGATCGGAAGGTGTGAACTGGGACGGATATAGGCCTGTTGTAAACATTTACAG
>NC_051418.1:29407198-29407397 GCF_015228065.2 Penaeus monodon
AGTTCTGTCAACTGCAGAATGATTAGGAAGCTTTTATTACATTTTCGAAAACAAATTTCATCAGAATTATTATTAATATGATATCAAGATAATATTGCTTCGGAGAAAATTGAAATATTACCCTGTTTACTGTACTTATGATTTTAATATTTGCTATAGGGAGACGTGACAATGACAGGTTAACAACCTTCTTTTTATG
>NC_051418.1:29408726-29408892 GCF_015228065.2 Penaeus monodon
GGAACGCCAATAATGATACGAACCATAACCGTGAAAGAAAAACATTCTCATTGCAATGCTGTCCTTCGTTTGCAAGAATCAGGAGAGCCCGGATGTAAAGAAAGGTCACGTGAGAGGCAGGTTGCTATTGTTATCATTGCAGCTGGTGATCGCGTGTAACGAAGCC
>NC_051418.1:29409197-29409311 GCF_015228065.2 Penaeus monodon
CGCAGTGTGTTTGTTTACTCCATCTCTCTGTCACGTGCTTTGCCGTCTGGGTGAGGCGGTCCTTTGAGAATCAGATACGTGAGAGAGTGAATGAATCGAGATAAAATGGTGAGC
>NC_051418.1:29409354-29409451 GCF_015228065.2 Penaeus monodon
GGGAGAGAGAGAGAGAATGTGAACGAACTTTTGACGTCTTGAATGTAAGGTTTAGTTTTTGTACATAGTAAGTGGATAAGTAAGTGGTGAATAATGA
>NC_051418.1:29409589-29409787 GCF_015228065.2 Penaeus monodon
AAGTAAAATAACCAGGATATGAGGATGGCAAATGATGAATATCCTTAAGAATAGCGAATGAACTGAAACAGAATGTAAAAATTATTACATTCTTCTGCATCGCAGCAAAGCACACACTAAAGGAGTCTGTTCAAGTCTGACATCGCAGTTTAAAAAGAAATGACACTGTGTTTATGTGAAGCACCTTGCGGGACAATG
>NC_051418.1:29410463-29411392 GCF_015228065.2 Penaeus monodon
ATGGTGAGCCCGGGTGATGAATCTTCGCCAGTGTAATCATGGCGACAGTGCTCACATACCTGTCTTGATTAGGTTTAATCTTAATCTTACCTTGATTTTTTATGACGCCTCATTTCTTCCTCATCATCTCTTATGATGATGGAAGTGTCACTCCTTGCCACAGATTTGTATATATTTATGATTATATGTGTACATTTTATGATGAAATTCGGTCGCTTTTATTAGTGTGAATATAAATCAAGAAATATATATGTACCCATAAGCGAATAATTACACGCACATATGATCATAATTTAAGAAACAAATGTACTTATCTGCAAATACTCAAACTCACGTATATATGATTTATTGTCAAAAGTAAGGACGGATATGACATGTAACTCGGGATCTGCACCATCAGCACTGTCCTGTTCTTGCGAATTAATTTGATTTACGCTATATGTATCAAAATTGAGCTTATTTCGTCCTCATGTATGTGTTTGTGTGGAAGTGTGAGTTTGACGAGTTTGGAATATTATGATTAGTGTGTACATTTATGTGAATGTTGGTCGCTTTTGTGGGGTGTGGAATATGGAACTAAGTTATATGTATGTATGTGTGTGCGATATTTTGCGTATGATGTATTGAGATAAGTGTGTTCTTGGCAGTACTCCTCACGTGATATACGATTTATTGTAAAAGTATGAGGCATATGACATGGAAACTCGGGATCTGAAACCACATCTACAATCCCTTCTTCACCTTGCAAGGAACTGTAAATTGAGGATATACGCGATAAATTGTACACAAAGGTTTGAGAGTTTTGGTTTTGATTATTGTGTGTGGTGAATGTTTTGGGTGTTATTTGGGTGTTAGGTGTTGTAAGTGCTGATGTGCGTGTATTTGTGCGTGAGAGTGGGAGGCATGTGAAGTGAGGGAAACGGAAGACA
>NC_051418.1:29411519-29411678 GCF_015228065.2 Penaeus monodon
CCGGAAACCGAACTGTACCAACAAAAGTTCCTACGTTTTTCTCTTCGCGAAGCAATACCTCAGTGGTAGTTATTGTCAACAGCGACCCGGATTTGTGATTTTTGGCTTTTATGCAGCGATTATGGTGTTGGTGAAGACTTTTGACAGCCGAGTATAATT
>NC_051418.1:29411825-29412037 GCF_015228065.2 Penaeus monodon
GCACATATCCATCCCTACATACCATCAAGCACTACAACCCAGTGCTGAACAAATGCCTCCCACAGTATTTCCGTATATTTTCTCTCTGTCTATCTTTACTATGCAATCTATGCTGACGCTTTTGTTTTTCTGTCATATCCAAAAACTTTTTTTGTCTCTTTTATCCATGTTGACCTCCTTTATCTCCTCTCCTCTTTATCACTAATATCTTT
>NC_051418.1:29412346-29412435 GCF_015228065.2 Penaeus monodon
TGCATACGAATTAGTAACAGATGAGCAGAGGAATCATTGTTTGAACGAGACCGGAAAAAAACAACTGTCTATTTCATTATGGATGTGTT
>NC_051418.1:29413709-29414576 GCF_015228065.2 Penaeus monodon
CTCTCGTGTGTGTAGACATTCCCCCTGTATATTTTGGTGTCCGTTGGTATGTTCTATTCGAGTTATCTCTTATTGATTCCAAGAGCTGTCTGCAGGTTACACTGGATTGGAATATACAGTCTGATAGAGATAAACATCTGCTGCTACCTGGGATGTTACACGCGTTCCTCTTATCCTTACTGACTCACGTACCTATATTCATACTTATGCAGTGCGTACTTAAGGGAATCAAATGAGTGAATTGATATTGAATAAAGTTGAAGAGAGATAAACTATATATATGTATATTTTATTGCTCTTCCTATCTGCATCTTCACTGTTTTATCATTCACTTTATTTATATTATTTTATATTTATATAATATATTTATATTATTATATATATCATGTTATATATATATATTTAATATTTCATTATTCTTTATTATATATATTTATATATATCTTTTTAGTTATAACACACACTCCTCTCTCTTTCTTATTCTAATCTTCTTATCTTATCTATATATATTTTATTATATCTATCCATATTCCCCTATTATCTATATATATTTTATATATTTATTATTTTCCCTTTCATTCTATATATTTTTATCTCCTCATTCATCATCTATAATCTTCTATATCTATTTATATATATATTTACTAAAGTATTATCTCATATTTTCTATATTATTATCTCATCTATTATATTTCTTCTCTTCTACTATTCATATAATTATATCTATCTATTTCTATCTCTATTACTATCTTATAATCTATATATCATATATTCTATATCTATATATATATATCTTTATACTATAATCTATCTCATTATATATTTATATCTCATCTTATATCTTTCTTTTATCTATTTATTTATCTC
>NC_051418.1:29415244-29415403 GCF_015228065.2 Penaeus monodon
ATTTTTATGATCTTCCTCAGGCGGGATGTTGTGTTAAGGTGTTACCTCCAGTGTTGTAAGGGTGCTTCGCTCTCCCTGCTTCATCGTGTTATTGCTGGCCTCCTGTTTGCACCTTGCACTGTGTTGGTTTAGGATAGGATTCACTTTGAGATTTCGATA
>NC_051418.1:29415991-29416231 GCF_015228065.2 Penaeus monodon
GGCGGTCGCTCCAGCATAAAGGGCTAATTAACAAATTGCTTCACTCTCTCTCACTGACGGCCATCCCGGCGGAGTTGCGCATGCGTGCTCGTCTTTGGTAATTTCCGTTTGTGTAGCGAATGCATTTCGATCCCTCTCGCCCGCGCCGTAAGCAGGTTCCCTCTCGGCTTAATCCCTTCGCGGGGGATTTCTCGAAGCGTGGCCGAGCAATTGCGAGATGTTCTGTTCCTGGTCGTATAT
>NC_051418.1:29416743-29417464 GCF_015228065.2 Penaeus monodon
TATATGAGCACAGCAGAAATAAGATTAATAATACAAAAAGAGAGCGAGGAAACGAAAAAAAGGTGGAGCGGAGTTACACACATTCCCCCGGACGAAGCGAAAAGGTGGATCACGGGACACGGCGAAACCGGAACGGCGCCCGGCCCCGACCGCCATTGTTGGCCATGACCGCAAACAAAAGAGTTGAGAGGAGCTTTGTTTAATTAATTTAATGGGGCGTGAAAGAATAAAAGAATATTAATGATCGTGACTCGAAAATTAAGCCCGGATTTTTGCCTGCGTGATATAAGGCGTCATTATGAAATAACTGCTGATGGCACAACAACACAGTGACAGTACAGGCATATCTACCCTTAAAAACGGGGTTCTTTACCTAGAAATATCCAAACCCAGGAAAATTAGAGGCAGGAGTGAGAAGATGGGGGGAGGACGAGGCTGAATTTAATGAACCCGCAACAACAGGGATAATTCTGCTGAAATAATGCAGATGAATGTTTTTTTTTTTTTTTCAAACTCCTTTAGACTTTTTGCACACTACATCATTTTTATGCGCGCGAAATGTTTTAGCTCACGCGTTGCTGAAAGTATGTTCTAGAATGTTCTAGAGTTCGTTCTCTAGATTTATGGAGTCTTGGTTTGTTAGACTCTAATGCAATGTAACTTATATGGCAGTCTTTTACTTATTTGTGCATGTATTTTTTTTTTCTTCTTTTTTACGGCG
>NC_051418.1:29419618-29419743 GCF_015228065.2 Penaeus monodon
TTCCTTCTCGATTAAAAAACAAATTCAAAGATGATTGATTTGATCCGAAAACCGTGCAGCCTTTTCAATTCATTTAAAAGTCCAAATCATTTTTCAGAAGTCTCTGATGTATCTCCTTGATGTCT
>NC_051418.1:29419773-29420050 GCF_015228065.2 Penaeus monodon
AAAGAAAATCTATTAGAAAGAAGTCACGTTTGTTTCATGGAGTTACTTCTTTAATCAATCTAATTAGCGTTATTATGATGATGACTAAGACATCTTCAGTGTCTGGATGTTAACTGATTTGCATAAACTGGAATGGATTTTCTGAACATCTACGGTGCTGCGACTCGGAAAACGCGAGGGAAGTTGGCGAATTGGGTTTCTTGCAACAGTCTGTATAATGAAATAGAAAATCTGCTTGGCTACACTTTGTAACAAGATCCGTTCATTCGTTCCAGTT
>NC_051418.1:29420164-29420359 GCF_015228065.2 Penaeus monodon
ATTCTTGCGAACCAAAGCGCTCAGATCTCTTGTCTTTGCACACGGCCCACGTCGCTCCCCCGGCGACAGAGTTCAGTATGGTCAGCGGGAGTTCCAGGGATAGACGCGTTCGATTAGAGACAGATTAGCTAGAAATATCGTCAGGGAAGATGAAGACAAGTATGAAATTACGTAGAAGAGGCGTCCAATCAGCTT
>NC_051418.1:29420630-29420784 GCF_015228065.2 Penaeus monodon
AAACAAAGCAATATTTCTCGTGAGCAATAAATGGCTGAAAGGAAAATTTTTAAGGTTCTTTGGAAGCTGAGCGTCTGCCGGGCCTATTTTTATCATTACATTTCCCCCCCTTCTGTTTCATATATAAAAAATGCAGATATTTGGCAGAATTTTC
>NC_051418.1:29420948-29421778 GCF_015228065.2 Penaeus monodon
GTATCATGATTTATTGTTTGTTACCCTTATTTGAAAAGAAATATCGATTCTGTCTTTATGTCGTATTTATGTTTTACTTTCATATCCACATTTTTAACCATTTGTTTGTCCATCATTTCCTTTATCTTATATATTTTTTCTTCCCATTCCTTCCCTCCCTCCCTCCCTCCTTCCCCCATCCCTCTTCCCACTGCTTTCCCTCCCTCCCTCCCTCTCTTTCCTTTTTCTCTCTGCCACCTCCCCTCCCCCTTCCTCCCTCCCTCTCATCATCCCTCCTTTTCTTGCTTTCTTTTTCTCCTTTCCTTCCTTTCCCTTTCACCTTCCTTCCCTCCCTCCCTCTCCCCTCCTTCATGTCCCATACCCTCTCCCCTCTTCACTCCCTCCCTTCCTGTGTATTCTCCTTCCCTCCCTCTCTTCCTGTGTATTCTCCTTCCCTCCCTCCCTTTCTGTGTATTCTCCTTCCCTCCCTCCCTTCCTGTGTATTCTCCTTCCCTCCCTCCCTTCCTGTGTATTCTCCTTCCCTCCCTCCCTTCCTGTGTATTCTCCTTCCCTCCCTCCCTTTCTGTTTATTCTCCTTCCCTCCCTCCCTTCAACTCCTTTTTTAAACACCCTATTCTTCCAACCTTATAATATGCAAATAACACAAACCAGCTATACATAAACATATGTCTTTTTTATACAGACGTTTCCAGGTAAACGCCAATCGACAGGTAAGGGAAAAAATAACACATAATGTACTTTCTCTGGAATGAATAGATGCCTGTCTATAGTTGCCTTTGAGTATAGCTAGAAATAGTGATGTTGTCGTCTGCATGTGTCTGTCTTTGTAA
>NC_051418.1:29422243-29422310 GCF_015228065.2 Penaeus monodon
CAATCCATTTATCGCTTATCGACTAACATTGTCTGTTTATTAATATATATCCAAGTATTGTCCGAAT
>NC_051418.1:29422639-29422958 GCF_015228065.2 Penaeus monodon
AACTTAAGAATAAACAGCAATCAACACGGTTCATTCCAAGCCCCGAAATCTCAAGAAACTCAAACCGGTAAGCGGACACTAACTTGAAATCACGAAAAGTTGAAATAAGATGTCCGGCTGCAAACGCCCTGGAACTTAGAGGAAGAAAAAGTAATAGAGATGAGTCTGGGTTCCTGTGGCAAACAGAAGCTGTTGCACGCTTGGGAGGAGTGTTGCTTTTGGTTCAAGCCAGTTGACAGGGGCGTTTATTGACGAATTTAGCCCCGTGGGAACGATAGGAAGTGAACACGCGCGCGCGCGACGTGTGTGTGTGTGTGTA
>NC_051418.1:29422980-29423421 GCF_015228065.2 Penaeus monodon
TAACACATTCATGTATAATTAATTATCTCTACTTTTACGTATGTGTACGCATGTAAGGAAAAATATTTATAAACCAGAAAAAACACGACACACATATCTTGAAATAGAAAATTAAATCAAACAGGGTTAAAATCACCGTAGAGTTTTAGCCTTACTTCACGCCCCGCCTCTGAGTTGAAAATACTCTAAACATATTCGGTAAAGATGGATTTAAATAACGACCGAGATCCTATTTCCCCTCAGCGAGTTTGACCTCTTGGGAGCGAGAACGAGGTCATTTCTCCTCGAATATCTTGACCAATCAGGAGCAAGAGGGGTTATTGAAAAACGTGATATCAAATAAAAACCTTTTTTTTATTTTTTGTTTTCGGTGTGGGTTTTGATTTGTCCATAAAGAAAAAAGTTTCTTTTTAAGGATTTCCGGTTTAAAGTTCTTTAGTT
>NC_051418.1:29423498-29424283 GCF_015228065.2 Penaeus monodon
CTTTAAATGTTTTTGATGCTCACGTGATCCTTATCCAAATGACGAAAAAACGTTTTTTTCTTCGATTTTGCTGACGAAGGTTGGGCGAGTATTAAAAACCCAAAAATGGCTACGTCGACATTTTTTTCTTGATTTGTGATCGTCCCCACAAAAAAAGACTTTTGCCACCCTTCGCTTTTCATGTTTTTCATCGGGTTTTCGTAGATTGTTCATCTGCTTTTCATCTGTTTTTTTTCATTTGTCAATTTCCCCGTTTTTTTTTTATACTTTTTTATCTGCTTTTGTTACTTTTTCTATTTTTTTCTACTTTTTGTCTTCCTAATTACCTTTTATCTGTCATTCATGTGGTTTCATCTATTTTTCATTTTTTTTTTAAACGCACTTTTCATTTTTTCTTCCATCCGTTTTTCATCTGCCTTTTACCTGTTTTTGCCTACTTTATTATACCCGTTTCACCTCTTTTTATCTACTTTTCTTCTGTCTGTTACCTGCTCTTCATCTACTTCATATGCCTGATTTCATCTACTTCATATACATGTTTCACCTTTTTTTATCTGCTTTCCATCTGCTTTTCATCCTCTCCCCTCTGATGAAACAACGCACGTGTTTTTTGCACCAATGAGAAACATGATCGCTCGAGGGGAGAGGGAGGCAACTGTGCTGGTTTACGTCACACGGGTTTCCATATATCCTTGTTTTAGCATTTTGAACTGGGTGGTTTTGGGTTGCTGGCTTCGTGTGAAGGATTTTTTTTTTATAGAAAGGGCGAGTGGGAAGTATGGTAT
>NC_051418.1:29424579-29425515 GCF_015228065.2 Penaeus monodon
ACTCAATGGTTTCTGAAGAGCATTTTTAAAGACTAGGAGACTAAAAAATTAGGAAACCAAATCCCTCTGACTCTAAAACGAAACAGTTCTATTCCACAATACCTTCCAAATCTAAAATCATCAACCCTCAAACTACAATTATCCTAATCATAAACGAATGGCACTTGACTCGACATTCTGCTTTCCGTCTTGGTCACAACAACTGGTTAATTCGATAATCTCTCCGCAAACAATATATGTACACTCTAATTGAGGGCAAGTGCTCCCCGCGTTACTAATTACCGAATATGTTCCTGTGTAATGAAATTAAATGGGCTGTTAGCGGGGCGGTTCGTACACATTTTCAGATAGGGTAGACGATTTGCGCTGAATATTCAAACCCCATTTACATCGCTTTGAAATTCGTTTTAATAATCGTTTCTGATGCCCAAATTGTTTTTCTATTTTTCCATTTTTTGGGAAGTTTTTTTGCAAAGGGGGAAATGGGAAAAATCATATGGACAGGGGAGTTTGCGCGTTTCACTGCTCGAGGTATGGAACGAACCACGGGGGGGGGCTGTTAGGGGTGAACAGATTGAGATTTATGAAAGGTATTAAAAAAGTGGCCGTTTTCTCAAGCAATTTTTTTTTTTTTACGGGAAATGTATCCCCAAGAAACTACATATACGCAGACTACACTAACAAAAAGGATAATACTAATGATAGTAATGAAAATAATAGGTGTAATAATTGTCATGGAAATGGGATAATACTAGCTTTAAATATTAATCATAACACTATTGTTTTTATTTAAAAAATGATAATAATTTAATAGTGGGAAATTGAGATGATAATAGAAAAATGTAATAATAATATAAATATTATACGAATAATAAAAATGGTAGTGAAAAAACGATGATGATACTCCACACTGCTAATTTTAAATGTAATAATAGT
>NC_051418.1:29425563-29425928 GCF_015228065.2 Penaeus monodon
TGGCAATGAAAATTAGGGTAAAAATAAAGAAAGAATGCTAATAACGATGATGATAATTTGTGAAAGCGAATTTTACTGAAAATAAAGGATATCCCTTTGCTAAAGGGCCCAGCTGTACGAACAGCCCGGGAAAAGTTACAAGAATTCGTCATTCTGTGGCCAAGACCGCTATAAATGTAAAGGAAATGAAGAGTGGGGAATTATAAAATCATGATGTACCATCGTCGGGGGTTTTCGGAAAGAAAAAAAAAAAACGGGCCCCAAAGATTGGAAAGTCGGGGTCGTTTTTTGGGAAACGGTGGAGACATTTCTTACCGGGTTCAGGGCCTGAGCCGGAATCAGATAAAATCGGAAGTTGTAAAAAA
>NC_051418.1:29428256-29428618 GCF_015228065.2 Penaeus monodon
TTTCTTTTGACCAGTGGGGGAAAAATTTTCCCTGGTATAAGGATAATGATGTAATAAAAATAGTAATGCTGTATATAAAAAAACAGGAATGACTGTAAAAACATGGTAATAGGATATGATAATAATAAGATAGTAATGAATGTGATGATAAAACGGAATGACTATTATAATCTGGTAATAATTTTTAAAAAAGTTTAATAAGAAGCGAGGATAATGACAAAAAGACTACATGAAATGAAAAATTTTCAAACACACGTATCAACAAGTTACACTTAAAACTACAACAGCACACTGCTTCAGGAGAGATGTTGAAACCCCACAAAAGCATAAAATTCATCATCGTTTGACTTTTTGACGTTCGG
>NC_051418.1:29428655-29429493 GCF_015228065.2 Penaeus monodon
TGTAGAAATTTCAAGTGTAAAACAGGATAGTAAAGGGAAGGGGAAAATCTGGGAACTAGAGTAAACTCCGAAGGGAATCGAAGAAAATCGGGAATCTTCGAGAAGTGAGAGACATTCCCTTTTTGCGGTTCCCCGGGAATGAACCCGGGAAATTTTAAAGGAACGGGTTAGAAATGTAGGAATTAATAGAAATATTGTTTTTTTTTAAAAAACTGTAATGGGATTATGTGGATGACGATAAGGGAAACATTTATATTAATAAAATAAGATAATAAACGATACGTATAATAATGAAAATATAGGGGTACAATATTATATTGACTTCATAATAATAAAGTAATAACAACCGTGTTGATAAAAATGACAATCATAAAGGTATGATAAGGTAATAATAATAAAACGTTGAAAAAAAAACAGGGTAACAATGGGGAAATTAATAAATAGTCTATAATAACAGCTTCAGCAAAAACATTTTATTTTATGATATTTACGCACTTCCCTATTCAAAACCCTATAAATCCCCTTTTTTGAAGACCCTTTTCTTTTTAAATAACAAGACCTGGAGCTTTCGTCATTCCAGCCGACCCGTAAATTTTCTCTCTCAAGTTTTTTTGTTGCAATCGCTCGTAGACCCCTATTGCAACCCTGTTACTTAGAAAGCAGTTGTTCTTTGCAGGGTATTTTTTATTGTCCCCCCCGGGATAGAATTTTCTCTAATGACCAAAATTTACGTCCGAACGCGTTAGTTAACGTGCTTGACATCCTCCTCCGTCAGGCTGTTTCGGACTTTATCAGCTGAATGCGATTCCTGCCTGGCGCGCCGGTCGTTTTTTATAAC
>NC_051418.1:29429690-29430151 GCF_015228065.2 Penaeus monodon
ATGTTCGTACTAAATTTGATTCTTGCAATGCCTTAGTTTTCCCTTTGCACTATCATATAATTTTCCCAAAATTCAAAACTTCCCTTTTAAATTTTTTCCCCAACAGACTTACGAGAGGTTTAATTGTGGATTGCTAACTATAACTAAACCGTTTCTAATTTTAGGAAAGAAAAAGGCAACTCACCTCCGGGTTTGAAATTTTGAAAAAAAAAAAAACTTGTGTTCGCTAAAATCTCTTCTGTGAAAATAAAGAAGAAAAAAGAAAGTTGTGTTTACATGCATTTTGTATTTTAAAATTTCTCCGGATTTTTTTTTTTTCATGTTTTATTTGAAATTTCCTGTTTTCAGTATGACTCTTTTTTCTCATCAAAGAAACTTGGCAAGTGTTTTTTTTTCTTTTTTTCTTTCCTGGGATTGGGTACAATGGATACGAGTTTATTAAATTCTCTGCGTAGGAAAGT